>NC_087174.1:1230000-1235000 GCF_035594125.1 Scylla paramamosain
CTCACTGTATAATTTTTTGTTCATTTCCCTTTTTTCCGTATACTCTCTCTCTCTCTCTCTCTCTCTCTCTCTCTCTCTCTCTCTCTCTCTCTCTCTCTCTCTCTCTCTCATCGCAGTCTTTGATAACCTTTGTTTACATATTTTCCTCCTCACAACTAGGACGTGTTTTTCTCGCTCCTGGTTATTAGTTTGTCCTGGAGTCAGCAATTCTGGAATCAAAACACTAATCACCTTATTACTGCGTTTGTTATTTTCAAGTATCCACTGTACAGGAGTCAACCTCCCGCTGTGTTCCTGGTGCTTGTGATCTTTCTGTGCTGGATGGAAGCGGAAGGATCAGGATACGTAATGCCACTAATGACGCCGCCTTGGATTCTTCATTAATGTTGAATTAGTGTCCACAGAAGTTGCCTGCTTCGTGTGCGCGAGCAGCGCAGTAAGGAGCGTACTCAACCTTATTGTTGTACATATATATATATATATATATATATATATATATATATATATATATATATATATATATATATATATATATATATATATATATATATATATATATATATATATATATATATATATATATATATATATATATATATATATATATATATATATGCACAACAATAAGGGTGAGTACGCTCCTTGTTGTGCTGTTCGCGTACATTAGTGGCATTACGTATCCTGATCCTTCCGCTTCCATCCAGCACAGAAAGATCACAAGCACCAGGAACACAGCGGGAGCTTGACTCCTGTACAGTATGTGTGTGTGTGTATGTGTGTGTGCGCGCGCACACACACACACACACACACACACACACACACACACACACACACACACACACACACACTGTACTACCTGGATGGTGACTAATTGCAATCCAATCAGTCACTTTTCCGTGGAGCAAACTGAAAACAGTCCCATATGACGGGCACAAAACACGGCAGAGAGGGCGTGTGCGGGTGCGACGCTGCCTGGGCTGCGGGTAGCTGGACACCTGCTCTGCGGGCGCCAGGTGCTGACAAAGCTTTTATTTTATTTTATTATTATTATTTTTTTATTGTCGCAAATATTGTAGGTGGCTGGGGACGAGGCGCTGTGACTTGTACTGATTTCCATGTTGCATTTACTTGTATATCATGCTTAATTTTAGGATAATCCTCTGGACTTGGCATTTATGAGCTTGGTTTTTATGTCCATAGTTACCGTTTGGCTTATGTTTACGTGCAAGTTATAATTGTTTTAACTGAAGAAATTTCTATGATGAACACGAATTACACAAACTTGTAACTACCCTTTAGTTTTGTTTTGTGTTTAAATTATGAATGAGAGGCTGTGAGAACTGCAGCTCTGTTAGAAGTGGAGGAAGGAAAGTAATTCAACAAAGTTCAGAGAGAGAGAGAGAGAGAGAGAGAGAGAGAGAGAGAGAGAGAGAGAGAGAGAGAGAGAGAGAGAGAGAGAGAGAGAGAGAGAGAGAGAGAGAGAGAGAGTGTATGTGTGTGTGTGTGTGTGTGTGTGTGTGTGTGTGTGTGTGTGTGTGTGTGTGTGTGTGTGCGTGCGTTTGAGGGGAAGGAGTGGCGGTGGCCTTGGGCGCGGCGGCCGGCCAGGTGGAACAGAGTAATGACAGGCTGCCGTTTCCGCTTTGTCGCCGCCGAGGGGCCTGCGGCTAGGGCGGTGAGACGCTGCTCAGGAACGGAAGATAAATACTGATTAAGAAAGGTAATAGGCGTAAGGCAACCATGATAATGAATAGAAACACACACACACACACACACACACACACACACACACATGTACGGAATCGAAAAGTTAATATTTAATTAAAGGTAAAGAAAAGTGAGTCTCGAAATATTGCAATGTATTACCATTAAGTCAACTTAAGGTACACATTAAAAAAAAATAAATAAATAAAAATATTACGTATGATTAAGAAAACATCTAATTAACAAACAGTGTTCACGATAGTGCTCTGAAATTAGTTTTACACGAAAATTTCATACAAATGTAAATATAAAATGCTTATATTTTTCTCTATGTACGTTGTACTCCAGCTACAGAATTGTACAAATATACTGAATGCATCACCCATTGTTGTACTGCTTTTGTGGTACATGTTGACATTTCTACTAGTTTTTCAGTATTTTGTTTTACTGAGGGGATCTCAAAAATATAGAGAAAAATTCTCTCTCCTCACTGTGTGAGGCATCTTTCATATTTAGGATATATATATATATATATATATATATATATATATATATATATATATATATATATATATATATATATATATATATATATATATATATATATATATATGTGTGTGTGTGTGTGTGTGTGTGTGTGTGTGTGTGTGTGTGTGTGTGTGTGTGTGTGTGTGTGTGTGTGTGTGTGTGTGTGTGTGTGGGTGTGTGTGTGGGTGTTATTTAGCTTAGTATTTTCCTCAGTTGATAATGTATCTTGGTGTTTAATGGTTATGTGTGGCGTATTCTTGTGTGTGTGGTATACATTCTTGTCATTGTGGAGGTGGACAGTCTTGTCGCCAAGAGATGGGTCTGGGATAGAGATATCCAGCCGGACCGCAACAATTCTGAATAAAGCAGGTTCTGTAGATCGTGTGTCCATTTTTATGATTAGTCTCTCTCTCTCTGTCTCTCTCTCTCTCTCTCTCTCTCTCTCTCTCTCTCTCTCTCTCTCTCTCTCTCTCTCTCTCTCTCTCTCTCTCTCTTTCTGAAGCGTCTGACATATTTTCTTTTCAGCTATTCTATTGATATGTGTATTGGGATGTATTTTCATGTGTTGTGTTTTGCAACGGAGGGAAAAGGGGGGAGCTAGGAAAAGAGAGAGAAAGAGAGAGAGAGAGAGAGAGAGAGAGAGAGAGAGAGAGAGAGAGAGAGAGAGAGAGAGAGAGAGAGAGAGAGAGAGAGAGAGAGAGAAATTGGGAGAAGGCTGGAAAACGTCTCATTCATTTCCTTTCATTCTTTCCCTTCTATTATTTTCCGTCTTCTTTTCTTTCCCTCGTGTCATCTTTTGTGCCTGAAGACATTCGACGTTGATAATTATTGGGCGTCAAAGGAAACTCTTCTTTCTCTTCCTTGCCTTTATTTATTTTTGCTTCTATTGGCTAGTTTTCTCAAGTTTTATAACTTTTCAATTATGATTTTTTGTTTGTTTTTCATTTTAAAGGATCCATTGTTTTGGTGTCTTGTTAGGTTTATAACAGTTCTCCTTTTTAATTCTTCTGTATTTTTAACATCATACACGTGAGTATTCCTAATGCAAACATAGTTAAATAATTATAACACTCTTAATTGTGTTTTAGAATGTAGAGTGGGGTGCATGAGACGCAAAAACCGAGGTAAAGAAAGAGAGAAATCTGAAATACTGAACTCAGGCAGCAGAATAAAAGGAAATAAGAGAAAAAGTGGCCTGCTATCCTCTCCCCTAAAATAAAAACTAGGTCTCTTGTCTCAAATCACACACGAGAAACAAAGATATGAGAGAGGGTCATGAAAATATATATATTTAACCTGGCATGAAGCATTAAAGGAAAGAAACCTGTTAAAGAATAAATTAAATGCAGATAAAAGAAAGACAAGAAATTACTGTAAATGAGCGAGAAAGAGTAAAGAAGCGGAAGGGAGTTCGAGTGATAAAGAGGCGAAGTATAGAGGGAGAGAGAACTTAATGAGACGAGAAGAGAGAATGAAGGATGAGAGAAAAGAAAAAGACGGAGACACGACACCAGCTGTCACCATTGTTTGAAGCAGAGAGAGAGAGAGAGAGAGAGAGAGAGAGAGAGAGAGAGAGAGAGAGAGAGAGAGAGAGAGAGAGAGAGAGGGAGAGAGAGAGAGAGAGAATGACATGTTAGCAAAGCAGAGAAACACAACCTAAATTTAGACTGAGAAACATGAGTGGGTGGAGAGAGAGAGAGAGAGAGAGAGAGAGAGAGAGAGAGAGAGAGAGAGAGAGAGAGAGAGAGAGAGAGAGAGAGAGTTGTTCTGATAGCCAGTGAACATAACTTGCTCACATGGATACACACACACACACACACACACACACACACACACACACACACACACGTCAGCAGACATGCACAAACAAATATGAAGACAGACCAAGGAATACATATCGAGACACACATACAGCTGGACAAAGCAACATCAAGGCAACATACAGATACACACACGCGGGACAAAAGGGAAGCATCACCTTGCATTGTGCGTGACGTCACTCCCCTGTTCGCTTGTTAGAGGCTGCCCGTTAGTTGTTTGTCTTCTCTCCGCTCACTTCCCCTCCTCTTTCTTCCTACTTCCTTTCCGTTCCCTAGACACGGCAAGGAGATTCTTTTTTTTTTTTGTATATACATGAATTCCTCTCGCCCTTCGGGAAATTTTTTTTTTCACTCGTTTTAATTTTCCATTTTTTTTTTTCTCTCGTGCGTCCCATTAATTTCCACTTTAGTGTTTTAATTTCCCTGTGTGTTCTTTTCATGCTCTCTTTCTGTGGGGGGTTTGCTTTAATTGGCCTTTCATTGCGTGTGTTGCTGTCACTCCTTCAATGTGTTTTATTTTGGTTTTACTCCACTTTTTTTTCCCCCTTTCCTCTATTTCTCATTGTGAGATGTATATGTATTCCTTTGTTTAAGGTCTTGTCAGTTATTCCATGCATTATTTCCCTTTACTGACCTCTTATTATGCTGCATTATTTCTCTTCCACTGCTTCTCCTTTGTCTTCTTTTATTTCCACGTGTATATTTTCGTGTCTTCCTCTCTCTTCCTTTTCCTGTCTTCATCCTTTCTTACATCTTACTTTTCTCCATCCATGCTGCGTTTCCTTCATGCATTCAGACTTCTCCTGCTCCTCCTCAGATTCTTCTCCCCTGGTAATAGTTAGGCATGACACTGACAAATAAAACACCCACGGAAGCTGAAATAATGTGTTTGCGCCACCAGTAATCCATTCCCTCCCTTGGCTGCAGCACCAACACACAAAGTTAGGAGGT
>NC_087174.1:1240000-1245000 GCF_035594125.1 Scylla paramamosain
GTGGAAAAAATAAAACTTTCGTAATCCTGCCCGTGTCATATGGCTTGATTGTTGAGGCGTAATAATTCAATGAATTTTTAAACTTTACCTGGTGCTAACAGGAGAATAATGACAATACTGTGATTTATGGAACATTAAAAGAAATGCACGCGCGCTGGAAACCTTTTTGATCCGCTGATACGATGGGGCTCGAAAAAAAATATGTAATCGTTTTACAGGATATCACTTGTGCTGGCCTGTGCTTTGTTGCTCTCAGGTGAAGCTATGTGGGTGACATTATAGTTTATTATTATTATTATTATTATTATTATTATTATTATTATTATTATTATTATTATTACTATTATTACTATTATTATCATTATCATTATTATTATTATCTTTATTATTATTCGTGCTGTTGTTGTTATTATTGTTATTTTTATTGTTATTATTTAATGTGAATTAAGAACGCCACATCGAATTATTAAAGTGATCTGCTGTGTATTCAAATTTACGAAGTCTCTTATATCTGTGATTAAATCATTGAAATGGAGATCCGAATTCAGTTACAGTGGTCGTGTTTAATCAGTTAGAACCTTGAGAAATTAACGTCAGGGATATTAAAATCAGGACATTAGTTTTACATTTTCTGTGAGTATTGAGTAAAGAGGCAAAGGAACATCGATACTCTCGTTGAATACAATGGTTTACTCTTGTGTATTCTTCGTTCCGGTCCCCACATTGGATAGCGTCAAGTTATATCAAGTGAAAGAGGGAGCGGAGATCAAAGCAGCTAATACCTTGTTACCCCTACGAGGCTAGATGAGGGAGAGGTGTCCAGCGAGGGAGAGGGAGGGCTGGGGAGCGACATGCATACTCACACATACGATACACACATATTTTCTCCGTAGTTTGCTATTCAAATAGAACCTTAATTGAATTACCGTACGTTTCGTTCCTAAATCTGCTTAAACTATACAGGATGAAGCAAGTCTTGGATCCCAGTCAACACCCTTCCTGGTGAACATTTTTCCTACATACTCACGTGATTTAGTTTGATTGAGGGTCCGTCCTTCTGTGTGTCGTTGTCTTTGTTGTTGTGGGCTTGTCTATCTGTGTGTGTGTTTGTGTGTGTAGATGCTTGATACTTGTAGCTCACCCTTACCTGTCCACCATTGACCACCTCTTAGCGTGACCCACAACACTCGCTAACTTCAGAGCTGCAGCGTGCCCATTTGCCGATCCCTACTGGACAGCAAATTACTACCAGTTCGACTCCTGATCCGCTCTGCACAGGGAGGCTTAACAGCGCCACTAGACTGTATACTAACGGCGCCATTACCTCCCACACGATGACCACTGCCGGAGCCACACACGATATGGTATTAACGTCATGACACCTGCCACCTGGAAAACTCAGTTCTTGGCGTGATGACATGGTGCGCTGGTTCTCCGCGACAGGCAATAAGGAGAGAAGCTATCTATGTTATCTCTTGTTCACTGAGTACACTTATCTGGCGTACTCTGTTCTAGCTGGGTATTGAGTTGGTTTGTTTTCCTTCTTTCGATCCGGTTCTCTATGTCTATTTATTGTGGTGGAAATATTTTGATGTTTTAGTTTCTTTTTTCACATGTTGATTTTCAAGAGACCTACGGGTTCTTCTCGGACAGAATATCACAAAAAATGCGTATATAAGACGTGCGTAGGTCAGGATCAAATTTTTACTTTTAGAGTGTCCGCTTGGTGCTTGAATATTCTGGCACTGAATACACGTGTGTCGTTTTCACAAGAGCCTAAATAATGAATAAGGAAAACGTGCAATACTTTAAGCTTGAGTCGTACACTTTTCCATTACATAGTTTGTGGAGAATATCTAATAGGTCAAGTTACAGCTAGACATTTGTACCAATACGTAGGTATATAAAAGCTATGCCATGTGAAAAGAGAAATATAAAGTCGGTGTCTAAATCATTTTGAAAGTGTGCAGCGAGAAAAAGCGTAATGTTTTTCGATGCAATACCGACTAAAACTTTCAATGTAAATAGTCAACACTGCGGTTTTTGCGTAAAATGTTAACTGTGTGTGTGTGTGTGTGTGTGTGTGTGTGTGTGTGTATCCATCCACTTACATGCATACCTATACCTATAAATACATCCCTCGCATACATAATCGTTCGTGGTAAACAGCTTTAATAAATCTGGAGGCCACATAAGCACCCAAATAACGGAAATCCTGGAGCTTTGGGGGACTGTTTATGAATAAGTGTTTTGGGGCGTAAGGAAATCCCTTTAACTTAGTCGCAGTGGCTATAAATATAAAGAAAAGTTTTCCGGCAGCAGACTCGAGAACCCCTCCGCCTTGTCGTGTGTGCCGGTGGGAAGTCATCGCTTATGATCGCGCGGCGGGTTTCTACGAGCCGGTGGTATTCTCATGTGTGTGAAATATGCATAAACTGGTCTTACTCCAGATAAGGGGAATTGAATTTTATTGCAAAGAAGATATCCTGTCTGTGAGCGGCAGGACGAGTTAAGATAAACCCTGCCGAGGCTTTACTGCGGCGTGAGGCTCCAGCATCTGCGGCTGGCGGAAGTGAGACCAAACAAATGCAGAGTTTAATGAAAGGTGCACGCCTGTTAATATGGCGTAGGAATTGTCTTTAAACTTCTAGAATCTAGAATTCTAACTATTTACATATACGAGGCCTCGTATATGTAAATAGTTATGGCAATTATTATATTATGAAGTTACAGATAAAATGTGCTTAAAGACTACTTAAAGCGCTTGATGGCAGAATTTTACTGTATATAGGAAAGTCCATGAAATTACAAGATTTGACACAAGCACTGGAGCCACGGAATGAAACCACACTCGGAAAAGCTTCGTGGGAGAGGTGAGGAAGGGAAGTGACAGAACTACCTCATACCCTGGCAGGAGCTGTTAGTTTTTATAGCCAACCTCAGCTTTCTTTCTCTCGTGTTAAGATCTGGCTCGCCCACATCTAATGGAGCTGTGCATTGTTTCACCCTGGGGGCTCTGGAGAGTCTGCGCCGCGCCTCCGGGTAGTCGTTGCCATTCCAAGGTCGTTCCTTCACTGCTCCCCAAGGGCATTTAAGCACTGCCCTCTTGATGTATGTGGTAATAAAAGTTTTAATGTTCGTCTTCAGAATCCAGCTTGTCCAGTTCGTTGAGTTTGTGCAATGAAAGGTCTGTGCTTCGCTTCATGTGAGTGTGTGTGTGTGTGTATGTGTGTGTGTGTGTGTGTGTGTGTGTGTGTGTGTGTGTGTGTGTGTGTGTGTGTGTGTGTGTGTGCTCATAACAGCGTTCACGTGTATATCCCTCACGCATCAGATGCAAAGGGAAAGTTATCACACCCGAAACTTAATTATAATGTTCTGCATTGCTTGCCTAATGATTGGAGCGAAATAAATCACCGCTAATATCTCTCTCAAAGCGAACACTAATCCAGTCTTGTCATCTGTGCTGTATCTGGTCACGTAATTCATCGTCATTGCGTCTCAGCGTGCCGCCCAAACAAAGCTCAGTGACCACCCGCCGGGCTACCTGCGCGGCGTGGGAGGCCCGCACAGGTGTTGTGAGCGTGACTCTGCACACTCATATGCCCTCCCTTGCACAGACACACACACAACAGTAATTTATGTTTAGCCAAGAATGGTAATTTAAAGTAATACTGCTATTTTTTGTATATAGTTTTGAATACATAGTTCATATTTTCACAAATTAATATTTGAAATTTACAACCATGTATTGTTTTCTTTCTTTTTCTTTCTTTCTTTTTTTTTTTTTTACGTATTTCCCCCACGCGTCACTTGTTACACTTTGCTACGCTGTCTCCACAATCCCCTCGACCCCTGCACACCCGGGCAATGCAAGTTCTGCTCCTTCTGTGTGAACTCAGCGCGTTAAGGCGTGTGTCAGTGAAGGGAAACAGAATATACAGGTCTCTCTCTCTCTCTCTCTCTCTCTCTCTCTCTCTCTCTCTCTCTCTCTCTCTCTCTCTCTCTCTCTCTCTCAACGTTTGTATGGTAAAGCGTAATTGAATCAGCGGATGTGAAAATTTAATTCCCTAGTTTTTCCACCCTATTTTAATATCGGATGTTAATCTTCTTTTTATTTTTCACTTTTTTTTTTTTTCCTGTCGGTGTATATTCACAGAAATATTTTTTTTTTTTTTTGCATGATAATTATTTCTAACAACTACAGTCTGTATTTCGTGCGACTTTTGTAATTATATCGCGCGCATGTTTTTGACGTTTTCTAGTTACCTGTGTATAGTGTTAATTTGCTTCTCGTGCCGTGGGTTTTTGGCTTCGATCTTCACTGCAGGACTGTTTGTTGTTCATTCAACCAAGTGAGCTCTGGGGGGGGAGGAAAAAACTACATGCAATCACGAATTTTACTCGTTTAAGTTATTGGTGATTTTGATGAAGATGAGGATGCAAAGGAGAAGGAGGAGGAAGACAAAGCAAAGGGAACAGTGAAGAACGGTAAGAATAGGAGTTAGAGGGAACTAAAACAGCGAAGAAAGAAGAGAAAATGAATAAGGAAGAAGCGATGGAGGAGAAGGAGGAGGAAAAAACACATAAAAAAAGGGAGAAAGAGATGGATGACGACGCAGCGGAGGAATAGGAGATGGAGGAGGTAAAAGAGGAGGAGGGGGAAGAGGAGAACAACAAGGAGTAGGAAGAAGGAAAATAGTGAGAAAAATAAGTTACTTATAAAACGTTTCATCGATAACTTACCGCACCACAACACACACACACACACACACACACACACACACACACACACCCTCTTGACTCGCCAGCTTCCCTTTGTCTTCCCATCTGATTAAATTTTGTTCACTCACTTTCAAAATAATTATCTCAAGTTTGTATATTCTTTGTGCCCCGGCCGACCTTTCTTCCTCGGGATCATTAAGTGCTTTCCAAATAAGCCTTAAAAACTTGCATTATGAAAACATATAAACAGAAGGACTTGAGAAAACACAGGGGAGGAG
>NC_087174.1:1250000-1260000 GCF_035594125.1 Scylla paramamosain
CCTTGATCGAGGTGCTGAGGCGAGGAGGCGTGTGAGGAAGTTTATGACGGAGGAGAGGGAGGGAGGAGGCATAGGGGAGGAGGAAGAGAGAGAAGGCAGGAGAGAGCAAAGGAAACGAGGAAGGAAGGGGAGGAGGGAGAGAGGGAGGTAAACGCAGGCTTGAGAAGCTGCCGAAGTCATCCTGCTTGCCGCTGCTGCCAGGATGAAGGAGCTTCTTTTCATACTCTCACGTCCTGCAGAGCTGCGGAGATTAGATTTATGGAAATATATCTCAGGCGAGGCGAGGGAATTTACACCAAGGAATTATTCACTTACATATTCCTTTCCAGTAACAGAGGATATTTATTATGTTACGCGTGTGTGTGTGTGTGTGTGTGTGTGTGTGTGCCTATTCTACGAAGAAGTGGAGCACTTGTCATGTCCTTCTCGTGGGCTGAGCGTTCCAAATCGCGTTCAGTGGTGGGCGTCTGTGTAGTGCGCGTCTGGCACTCAGTATTAATCGGTGAAGGTGCATTTCAATCCACTTCAAGACTGCCTCTGCTCACATCAAAGGCCAACTCGAATCACTTGAAACACTAATTCGAAACACTATGAACATTACCCAGAACTTGTCGTTCACCGCAGGTGTTAGGAAGGTCCGATTAATGAGGCTGTGCTAATAATGTTTATTGTCCGAAAACGCTGCAGATGTCGAGACTAAATGAGTCAGACATCAGTGTTCACAGAATTCATACCAGTGCTGGTAAAGTTTGTCTGTCAAAACATTTGACATATTTACGATGTGAGGCGAGGAAATTTTGTAAATGCTTATTTACAAAATATAGTGACGGCATTCTATGTATCTCAGGTCATCAAAGCAGGATGTGAAATGAGTGAATATGCGGCTTAGGTGTCCACAAAGAGAGGCAGCAATGAATTGGTACTACGAATACCTTGTTATGTGGGTGAATCAAACAGTAATTGGCTCATGTAATATAGGAAAACTGTTTTGTGTAATCCTTAAACCAACTCTGTTCATATATAAAGTTAACTATTTTACTGGTCATTATTAACAACTACCTTGTGCATGTGAAATCTTCACTAGACAGGTAACTGTACTAAGAATCATTTAGTAAACGTATGTAGCACATATTTCAAATGCCGCTTTCAAATTAATGTATGGTTAGCAAGCCTCACCTGCATGACCGGTGCACCTGTCACTCCCTAACACCTGTTCCGGGTTAGGGTTTTTGTCGTCACCCTCACCTCACACTGTGTACCTCCCCCATAGAGGTCAGCCTCCATCCTGTTTCCCACCGATACATAACTCCACCCTGTGCTGCCGCCCACCGTACTGCACGAAGGGTGATATGTGCGTGTTTGGTTGGTAAATGAGGATAACACTCACAGGATTATACGTGAGGCATGTCCATCCTCCGGGCTCACCATACTCACCCTTCTCAGGATGTTATCGCCGCCACTCGAGGGTCATGTTTCACCTCTAATGAAGCCAAACATGAGACCAACCGGGGTAGGGGATAGGGACAGGAGGGAAAAGGCAGGCTGCTAAACAGATAACAGATTACCAGATAGCCATGAATGATCTGCTTCTTTTTGTCTCTGTGGCAACATAGATCGTCGCTGCAACAACAAACAAGGCAAGACAAGAAACTGATTGCGATACTCGGAAAACAAATAGATAATTCCCTTTGAATGGAGGTAACATGAGCCAGTAGGAGATAAGGAGACATCATTAATGAAAGTGCGGAGCTGTGGCAATTATTTTCCAGAGAGAGAGAGAGAGAGAGAGAGAGAGAGAGAGAGAGAGAGAGAGAGAGAGAGAGAGAGAGAGCAGAATTCTTGATCTCACAGGTGGTAATCGAGTGTCTTGGAGGAAGGAGCGGAGGGGAGTGACCAGCGACAAAGGTGGGGAGAGAATGAGCCCCCAAAAGCCTCACCACAAGACTTCAGCTCACGTTACCCCGACACACCATCCCCTCCCCTGCGGCCCCTGTGGTTTGGTGGTCACGGGGAGAGAGATGAAAGAAGTAGCAGCAGGAGGAGAGAGAGAGAGAGAGAGAGAGAGAGAGAGAGAGAGAGAGAGAGAGAGAGAGAGAGAGAGAGAGAGAGAGAGAGAGAGGATTCGTGAAGAAAGCAGCATTGATGTGACTGACAGGGGAAATACAGGTTTCACAACACACACACACACTGACACACACACACACACACACACACACACACACACACACACACACACACACACACACACACACACACACAGAGAGAGAGAGAGAGAGAGAGAGAGAGAGAGAGAGAGAGAGAGAGAGAGAGAGAGAGAGAGAGAGAGAAAAATTGATATAAAGAAAATGAAAATGGAAGAGAAAAATGAAAACAGGAAAAATTCGAAAAGAAGAAATTGATACAAAGGGAGAGAAAGCGAGAGAGAGGAAAATAAAAAGGAGGGAGAGGGGAGATACTGGTAGATATAAACTGCAGATGCATAGTGTTGGCGAGGGGCCTCTGTAACGTGGAATATAACGTATAATTAATGGACGAGAGGAGAAAACTGTGCGGGATATGTAAGATGATGATGTCAGGGGGGGCTACAAATTGTTATTTATTTTTCATATATATATATATATATATATATATATATATATATATATATATATATATATATATATATATATATATATATATATATATATATATATATATATATATATATATATATATATATATATATATATATATATATATATATATATATATATATATATATATATATATATATATATATATATATATATATATATATATATATATATATATATATATATATATATATATATATATATGTATATATATGAAATTTAAATTTATAGACTTTACAAAGAATGAATTGGAATTTCGAAAAAAAAAGAATGATGCTGTATATGTTATTCTGTTTGGTGTGTGTGTGTTTGTGTGTGTGTGTGTGTGTGTGTGTGTGTGTGTGTGTGTGTGTGTGTGTGTGTGTGTGTGTGTGTGTGTATGCGCATTCGCGAGTGTGTGTTTATTGAAGTGCCTTTCTATGCTTTTATGAACAATTATGTAAATGTATACGTTTGGATGTTTGCCTCTGTATGGTGATGAATACAGCGGATGCTTGATTATGTGCATACGTGTGCATATACTATGTTTTGTGCGAATACTCTCTCTCTCTCTCTCTCTCTCTCTCTCTCTGTCTTTCTGGATGCGTGTGTGGGTGTGTCACTTGGATGAAGTAGAGAGATGATGCCTGGTTGTGGCGCCGCCAGGCCGGGTCATCGCTCTCCTCCTCCTCCTCCTCCTCCTCCTCCTCCTCCTCCTCCTCCTCCTCCTCCTCCTCTTCCTCCTTCTTCTCCTTCTCTTTTCTGCCTCAGGTTTCGCCTCCCTCCTTCCACCCTGCGCTGTGTCAAGTATCTGAAATTCCTGACGCTCCTCGTCGTCTACTGAGCCGTCCAAGTTGCGTCGATTTTTTTTTTTTTTATTTATTTATTTTTTGTGTGTGTGCGTTACATATACTGCCTTGTGTGCCTTTACCACATGCATCTGGGAATAATCTTTTATTATTATTATCTTTTATTTTTTGTCGTTTAGATCTTTAAACTTATTCTTTTCATTAGTATTTTGAAGAAAGGATTTGATTTCTCATCTTGATTCTTTTCACCCACTTCTTTTTATTTGTATTCCTTCACGCAAGTCAATTGTATAACACAAGGTCGCGATACAAGGACAGGTCGTAGCTCAAGGTGAAAGCGTTGTTTACTTGCCATGACCTTTTCTGTGACCTCTTGTCCAACCTTAACACAACATGATTTCTGTTCGCTTTCTAAAAGTGAAATATATATTGATGGATATTTCGTACAATTTAAATATTGCTTTGTAGTGCGAGTCAAAAAAAAAAAAAAAATGGTAAACTTGCAAATATCAGAGAAATTCACGTCGCTTAAATAAATGACGATAGAATCAACAGACATTTGTAGGAAAAATAATGCACAGTACAGCTTATCCCACTTGACTGAAACCAAGTCAAGACAAGCGAGCGAGCATTCACTGAGAAATCACTCGACACACTCACTCGTTCGTAAGCCTTAATGTTAAATTACGAAGGAAACACCAAGATTTACGTTGTTCATAATCCTTTTCGCCCTAAGTCTCTCCAATTACGTCATAAACACCTCGGATCTGACAAAGCCTGGCGGGGGAACCTAAAACCTCTTGGTGATGGCGAGGCTAGACGAGGCAGCCGCTCCCTTCCCCACCACGGCTTGGGGGGACAGAGAAAAGGAAACTAGTATACCCCTCTCTCTCTCTCTCTCTCTCTCTCTCTCTCTCTCTCTCTCTCTCTCTCTCTCTCTCTCTCTCTCTCTCTCGCTAGATAACAGTTGTTGTCGCCAGGTTTACGGAGATGTGTTATTCGAAACTTTGAACAGGAATTTTTTTATTTTTGCATGAACTTGTCAGGTATTGGGACAGAGAAAGAGTGAGAACAGGACAAGCTTTGAAATGTGTCGCACCTGTCGCCTCTCTTTTATGAATTTGTTTTTATGTATTGTCGAGAAACTACTACGTAAAGAGAGGGAGGTGTACGAGGAACCTGAACTGAGGGAAGGAAAAGAGTCGACGTAGCAAAGTGTATTCGTTGCTATGGGGATGGAAAACCTTTCTTTGGTTACAGATATGAAGCTGTTGTTCGATGCCGCTATCTGGGAAATCGTCCATCACACTTACCTGCAAATAGTTAGATTTTGTGCCGTGTATCGAGAGGACGCGAGCAAGGCAAACACTGAGAGGCAAGACTTTTGTTAGATAGGAAAAGTGATGATAATTCTGAAAAATAGCATTCACATCAACAGAGGTTGCGCTTCATGACTTTTTTTTTCAGTAATATAGTGTAGGTGAAATAGGTATTAGTATTATGAAAAGGTAGATAAAGACAAGGATGTTACCAAATAGCTCATCGTATCTTCTCTTTTCTCCAGACCGCCGGTGTCGTGCAGCAATGAAGGGAAGTTAGAAGGTTCACTCTGGTGAGCTATGGCCATGTAGCACGACACCATTAACGCGAGGGGACCTTGTAAGGGAGGCTGCCCTATGAAGGATGGCTGTGTTCAAGGGGAAAGACGGGAAAGTTAAGGTGAGTGGAAGGTAATTTGCTTGTCAATAGCAGAAAAATCTTTGCCCTCAGGAGAGAAAGGCCACTGTCTTACGAGTCTTCCACCAATGAGTGTTAGTTTATTTTGATGTAGAAATTTTGCACTGTAGTAATTCTATTAATCTTCATTAAATAAAAATGAGTATAAAAGACCATTTCATTTTTCTTGGTGCAAGTTTTTTCTCTTAACTTCTTTTAATTTTGAAGCGATTTACTTTGAGAAAAATAGAAAGTGTAACTAACTTGGCTGACGCAGAAAAAAATCACCTTGAATAGAAAAGAGAAAGTAAATAATTTTTCCCTCTTAAATAGAAATCACTAATGAACTGAGGAGAAAGTCAGCGTATTTGGAGAGTTCCGTGGCGGAGCAAAGAGCAGCGGGGAGTAACCGTGACCGTGTCTGCATGAACGTGTTGTAATGATTCATTGGATGATGAGGAACTGCCAGGTGAAGGAAAGTGCAAGTAGTGAGAGGTGGAGGGTTGGTTTCGACAGGGTGGCAGGAGGGTGGAGGCGGCGTTGGGGCATTAGTCGTGGCGGGTGACCGTGGAGGATGAGGGAGGTGGGAGAGTAGAGGAGCGAGGGCGGAAGGGAGAGGGGCGGGAGGGAGTGAGTCAGGATCAGAGGAGAGGCGGCATGGGCGGTGGGAAAGGGCGTTTTAATGTGCTGGAGGTGAGGATGGCGTAAGACCAGTGATGCAAACCAGCTGAGAGAAACGTGTCGCAACGGCGCGGAACATGACAGTCTGAGCGGCGATGAGTGAGCGAGCGTTCGGTAATTACTTGTGTTTGGCATTTGCTGGCTTTCCTGAAGTGTTAGGTAACTCGGCGAACTATCAAAGGAGTTTCAGAAAATAACCAGAAGTAAAAGAGTAGGAAATAGTAAAAAAAATATATATAACATAACTATCCTGTACATATGTGTGTGTGTGGGGGTGAGGCTGTCTGTGTGTGTCTGTTTGGATGGATACTCGTACACTCGCTTTTAATTTCGCCGTTGTATATATGCATGCGTTCGTCCTGCTGCTGAATATGTACGTACTCGTATCTTGTTACCGTACATTCCAGACTCTTTTTGTGAAGACCTCAAACAAACATCGAAATTATGTATGGAAAGTGTCAGGCATCATGCAGGTAGCGGGTCGTGACATGCAAAAATATCCACATAGCCTCCGATCACTCGTATTACTGGTGCCTTCTGGTTAACGAAACAAATCAGTCACCTCGCAACATGTGATCTTGAATGTAATTATATATTGAAATCCCTTGAATTGATATAAATTTGCATTAAAAAATCGCGGAATTGGAAAGCGCATCATTGAGTGGTGGTGCATTGAATGAATGAGAGAGAGAGAGAGAGAGAGAGAGAGAGAGAGAGAGAGAGAGAGAGAGAGAGAGAGAGAAGGGAAGGGATGTACAGAAATAGTATTAGGTTCATAAAGTTGGCTGGTTGGCTTTTGTTTATGCAACTCATCCCTCTAGTACTTTCCATGTGTGTGTGTGTATCTGTGTGTATGTGTGTGTGTGTGTGTGTGTGTGTGTGTGTTGTGCATAACATGGTAGCCGCTTTCACCGTCTCGTCACAGTGTGTTGTGGCGGTACTGCTGTTGAATGTCTTTCTCGGAATACTTTTGAATGTCTAAACTTTACGCCTGACTCTCTCAACTCCCCTCAATAGGAGTTTTCCACGAAGATTTCCAAGGCCGAGAGTCTCTCCGGCGAGTTTTGGCTTATTAGCTTGTGAAGTGATTGGCTGAGTGGCTGGCCTTTTGTTGGCGATTGTTGATGTTGATTGTGGTGGCGCTGTGAATATTTTCGTGTATTTCTTTTTGCTATCAGCGGATCTGGATCTGAATATGATGAACAGAGAAAATACGAGCACACACACACACACACACACACACACACACACACACACACACACACACACACACACACACACACACACACACACACACACACACACACACACACACACACCAGACAGATCAGCGCCATCCACCATCGTACTCTTAATTATGAACTAGAAATATAACTTCTTACGGGGAGGATGTAAACTTTTAAATCCGCCAAGAGTACGAAAAAGAAAGAAAGAAAAAAAAAAAAAAGGCAGGCTCTTGCAGGTAGCCATTCCTACATAAACAGTCTATGTGTCGATCCCTTACTGGTCATCAGGTGAATGAATGGATGAATGGTGAACCCGTTGCCTCCGATCCAGTGAATGGGGTCTGATGGACAAAGTACTCCATGGTATAGTGGCTGGCAGTGTTTTGATTAAAGAGGCGAACAGGGTAATGAGTGCCTGACTTTGTTCTGCCACGCCTGTAAAAAAAAAATAAATAAAAAATGATATATAAATCACGTGAATAAATCAGAAAAAAAAAAAGATGACACAGTGAACATTTGGTCGAGTATTTAGATGAATGACTGGTTGAATGGGGATGACTGGTCGAGTATAAAAGTAAGTTGATAATAAAAAGAGCATGCATACCAATTTTTTTGATATACGAGTACCTTCCTGTACCTGTGTATGCCTGGAGTGGTGGCTGCGCGCGAGTGTCATGCGATGATGTAATATAATATACGCTTTAGTTTAATTTATTAACGGAATTCAATTTAGATGGGCTGACTGATTTGACAGATTGGCTGACTGGCTGGCTGGCTGGATGACGGATTTGTCTGACTGGCTCAAAGACTACATACATCTGTTGGGTTGCGGAATGGATACTCTCAGATGAATAGATGGATTGCTGCTTGACCTGCATGTTGATTGGCTGGCTGATTGATCACACATCACCGGCGAGGAAGTGAGGAACTAGGATTACCTTTTTTGTGTGGCACCGATGCTCCCCCGCGTGTGGTGATGACAGATGGATAGATGAGTGGATTGTGGTTGGCTTGTGGCTCGCCGGGTGGGGGAGGTAGTGGTGGAAGTGGTCAGCCAAGAAATATGCAGCACGACTCCCGACATTCTCATTCTTGTCCAGCGCAAACTACTAGTAAGAGGAAATATAGCTCAAGAAATGGGAAGGAATTGGTTCTCAAATAGAGGGGTAGGTGAATGAATAAGACTCGGTAATCAGGCTGCTAATGCTGAGTCATTAGGGAGCTTTGAAAGATTATACAAATTTATGGATGAGGATGATAGGTGGCAATAGGTAAGTTTAATACAGGGACTGCCACGTGTAGGCATGTCGTGTTCCTGCATATTCTCTTATTTTGTTATGCTGTTCCAGTGACGCCAAAGAACAGTTAACCATGATTCAAGAATTTGGATTTTTATAATGAGGAAAGTAGTAAAAATATTCCAAGTCTGTCGAAATATTGTACTGAAGCAATATAATAACTAATGAATACTATAATGCAATAAGTAATAAATGAAACAATGTCACGTCCTTAAAATTCATAATATATTATGTACGTATGCAAATTACGGTGATGATTGCAATATGTCGGGTCTGATATTTGAATTCGGGGAACGATGATAGGGGCATTTCATCACATAACCTGTATACCTTATTAAGTTTTAAAGTGAAGTTGCAAAATTAGAATAACTGCATGTTGGTTGATGTCCTGAGTCACAGCGCACCCACGGCGAGGCGACCTGGCACTGCCTCGTATAGCGCAAGAATGTGACGCCTAACGAACCCAATAACCGAGCTCAGGTGAAACAGAGGGAATGGCTGTCCAGATAACGCGGGATTGATATTCTTACCTGTTATTGCCTGGTCACACCTTTGCGCGTCCATCCTGCATCTGCCGCTCTCCTTGCTTTTATTATGAGTCACGAAAGTTCTCTCTCTCTCTCTCTCTCTCTCTCTCTCTCTCTCTCTCTCTCTCTCTCTCTCTCTCTCTCTCTCTCTCTTTTTCTCTTTCTCTCTCTATCTCTCGATGAGTCCGCAGTAATTTCTTTCTACTAATAATATGTTTGTGCCTATTTTGTAAAGTCAGTAAATGAATAGGTTTATATATCAGCAGATGTGGATTAAAGGGATCCATGAATATTTCAACCCTGGCTGTCTTGACGTCTCAACTCAAAGGTCCACATTTATTTAGGTGTTTGGGGGCAACGCAGCGCCGCCCCTTGGGACGCTCACACCAGCCACGCACCTTTAAGGATCCTGGACGCACACAGGCTCACACAAATACACACGCACATAAGCACACACGAACAGGTACACACACACGGGCATATGCGCACATGCACCTATTATGAAAATAAGATGAACGGCACAACACAGGGGCTAGAGGCGAAGGATGGGCGTTGGGTGCTCGCGTGAGTGTGTTCCTCGCTCCTCGGGAATGACACACGTTAGGGAAAGGTCTCGAACGTGGGTGTCTCTTCTCATTATTCTTGTATTTTGTTTGTTAGGCGAGAAAGGAAGGAAAGGAAGGGAATGAAACTAGGCGCTTATTGATTACACACACGTGCCTCTCCGTTACCTTGCGTATACCTGATATTAACGGTAGTCACGGGAACGTTTGATCACTTTTGTTCCATTTGTGGACGTGAACATTCGTATTTCTTGTGTTTGTCTTTTTGGATGGATAGATTGTGGCTTTGCTTGTGCTTTAAGTAGCCAATGAGGCTGTCTAATGAAGGAAAACGAGGGTCACTTTCCCTTCGTCTTTGATTCTATATGCGTCTGCTACTCGTAAATGTTTGGAACTGAATGTTAAAAAAGGAATTGTTCTTGAAGTCTGGTCTGACGGAACATAGCTTTTTTTTTTTTTTTTTTTGTTAATTCCTGTTTTTCGAAGACTGTCAAAACATTTCAACGATTCATTTCACTACCGTTTCTCCATTTCGTTTCTGAAAGCAAATCGCCAGACAAAACACTTC
>NC_087174.1:1267500-1270000 GCF_035594125.1 Scylla paramamosain
GCACCCATTTGGTAAGAAAAATGCCTTCATCGCCCCGGAAAGAGAATAACGCAATCATTACACTGGTTAACGGGAGGAGCAGTGGCAGCGCAGAGGAGCATTCATTTCATGTGTTTCCAGACGCGAAGACTCAGTGCCAGACGCGACTCCTGCTCTGCCTCGCTACTTCGGCCACGGTTATTGTCGACGGAAATGGCATCTGGAAAGCCGTTCTCCGGAGGGCAGTTTGTGTCTCTGTTTGCCAAGTCATTAAAAGGCTCTTAAGTCGCTGCTTTAATACTCTACTGCAAAGGCTTGGTTTAATAATGGCGCAGTTAAGACTTTGATGGACCCTTGCTGAGACGTTATTGGCCCACGTATACACGCACGAGGAAACGTACACACTTGAAACCAGGCAGATTCACATGTGCACACAGACTCAGACGGACAGTTTCACACACACACACACACACACACACACACACACACACACCAGTGATAGCTTTCAGTCCCCTGACTTCGGCAAAGAGGAAGAATGCCAAGAACTAGATCTATGAGGCGATTAGGGTGAAGAGGGAAAAATATTGAGGTCACGCCAGCACTTTCACTTTCCCTTCAACATTTTTTATCAGATGTCCTTTGTCCATATGGTACTAAAGGACATTGATTCTTGATTAGAAAAGTCTGCTACTCTTGGGTCCTTGGGCACTCGTATGTCGGAAACATGTTATGTTGCACCAAAGAGAGAGAGAGAGAGGAGAGAGAGAGTAGAGAGAGAGAGAGAGAGAGAGAGAGAGAGAGAGAGAGAGAGAGAGAGAGAGAGAGAGAGGGAGAGAAAGCTGTTGGGGAGGGAGGGGTGATATCAACCCTTCTTCAGATATTGGTTCACACTCTGTAGCGCAGTGTTTGAAGCCTCTCTGTGGGGAGTTAGAGAGATGAGGTGGTAGCTTCATAAGAAACATAGAACAAGAAGAATACCCATAGAATCCCGACTGTTTACTCACACCCACCGCCTCCATCTTGCCTCGAGGGCGGAAGGGTCGCCCCGTGAATAAAAGGAAAGGGGGGAGAAAATGGAAAAACGATGTTGGCAACGCTTGGACATTGTGATTGAATTCGCTTCTAGGTCCTCCACCGCAGGTCGGGGTGAAAAGCGTTTATGATGTTTTGCATTTTGAATAAGAACGAATCTTTACTGAGTTCAAAGGCAGGTTATGACACAGACCATATGTCACCGGAAACAAAGATAAAGGTGAGCTGGTGACACATCCTAAATCTATGCGTTTCAATTTGTTGTGTGACCGCCGCGACAGAGGACAAGCAGGGCTCCTGTGATATGCGTACGTGAACTTTGAAAACTGAGACCTGTCGGCGAGTGTTGATATCAGGGCAGTAACAGGGCAGTGACTTGAAGAAAGAGTTTGCATAATGATTCCGAAATTTTATTTTCTCTCATATGGCTTTAAATTAATACGGCAAGGCAGCTTATTCGCATCGGAATGGAGAATTTTGCTTGATTGCTTGTCTTTCTGTATAAAGTGTTTGAGTGCATGTGCACGTGTGAAGGTCGGTGCCCACAGTGTGATTCCCACTCACTAATAACAGGACGCGAAGGGTGTGCCTCGTGCCGCGTAGATACATACAGCTCAATCAGACGTTGGTTGTTTGGTGTATAAACTAACCTGATCCGTCCCGTAAACCTGTTCCTCACTGCTTCCTGCCGCGGCTAACGACACACTCTCCTCGCCGCCGGCTCCCTCAGGGGCACCAGACACACGCGTCACGGCTGGTCCTCCGTCCCTCTGGTGACTGTGGCTTGACATTGCCTTCGTCACCAATCCGACTGGCAGCTTGTCTCAGAGGAGGATCCAAATAGGGGTGCTGGTGGCCCAATTACCATTGTAAATTAGCAAGTTCGGCGTCGTTGCAAACTGTGGGTGAATCATATTATAGGAGCGGCGGGCTGCTGTGTGGTGGCGGCCGGGACAGTGGTAATTGGCGGACCAACCAATAGACCACAAGGGTTAATACTTGGATTAATAGACACCTGGCTTCATACGTACGAGATCAAGACAATTGAATTAGTAGACATGAATTGATTAAATGGCAGTACTCAAATGAATGACATGGATATGAAAAATGTTGCGCGAGCGCACACACACACACTCACACACCACACACACACACACACACACACACACACACACACACACACACACACACACACACACACACACACACTGACAACCATGTTTTTTCTCCTAAGTCCATTAGAAAGTAATTTTCTACATGTGAGACAAGCTGTGCCAGCGCGTAACGGCAGAGAAATTTTTCAGTGTCGTGATAATGTCCCATCTTTGAAAAGTGTCGTTTAGACTTTCCAACCTGCCTTTACTCCCGCCTATTCCCGGCATTGTCTACCCATTTATTTCACTCGTCCGAGGAAGGAAGCATTTCCATGAGACGGCACTATGCGGCACTGTTGAGGAAGGAAACAGTTCCCCAGGAAATCTATGATAGA
>NC_087174.1:1275000-1342500 GCF_035594125.1 Scylla paramamosain
GGTCTCGACTCTTGCCTTGTCTTCTCCTCATTGCACAGAATCCCTTCCAATTTTCGATGCCCTTCAGCCAAATCCCGAAGTCCTGCGCGTCTTAAGGAGATCCCCAGTGTCCTCGTCCTACTTTCAGTCACCTTTGTTTTTTCTTCCACTCTTCTCGTCCTCACCATTACTGGCCACGTGTTCCTTCTTCCTGCCATTTCTTCCTTTGTCCCTCTTTCCTTTCGTATCTTTTCTCTGTCGCTCCATTCCTCCCTACCTTCCATTGTATCCCTCCCTCCCCCGTCCGTCCTGACGTATCCCTCCTCTATCTTTCCTTCCCTATCCCTTCTCTCCCTCCTTCCTTCCCTCCACACACACCCTCCCCCTTGCTCGTATAGGATCTTGCAGAGACGTGGCAATATGGAGGCTGCCGCTCCGCCCGAGCCCAAATTGATTGTGACACTTACTCGAGGAGGAATTGAATGGGGGCAATTCAGTCTTGGTGTTGCCGAAGGGTCGGTTGGTCGGTAGGTTGGTAGGTCGGGGATACCTCGGGCTGGCGCTGCAGGCCTGGGACAGGGAAGGTCGGGCTCAAAAAAGGGGGAAAAAAGGAGCTGTCTGTACGGAAAGGGAACATGGATGCACTTGGTAAGACATGAAGGAGGACCATATGGAATAGGGAAGAAAAGGTAAATGTGCGCCAACCTTTCAGTGTGTAAGGAAAACAGTTTCATTGAAATTCCAGCGCAAACGTTTCGTCAGTTACGGAAACGAGGCGCTGGTTAAACAGAAGCTTCTGTATGAATAATGGAAGGTTTTCGTTTTCATGGAAGGTGTGTTTTCGGTCAGGAAGCGTCAAATGCAGCCTCCTTCTGCGAGGCAAACCCCGCCATGTGAAGACACCTTTTTGAAAGCAGTGAATATAGAGGAGATACTCCGGCCGCCGTAATCTATCATATTAAAGATGTGCGAGAGGCCAGTCACCTGTCTGTGTTGTGGCTAATTTTCTCGATGAAGTGAACGAGATCGACATCAAGGAAAATACATTAAAACTTTGCGATCCATCCATCACGATCAGCATAGATAATGAGCTCCGGCCGCGGCTCGCTCCGGCATACGCTCAGCTTCCGGTCGTCATGCATGCAGCCCAGATGTCTGTCTGTTCTTGACTCGCCGTCTTCCGTGGACTTGGCATCATTCCTCTCTCTTGGCGAACCGCGTTGTTTACACAGAGCAGGCGATGCACTCCAAGGATGCGTGCTGCACTGCACGCTCGTCAGTCTCCTAGTGACAGTGATGAGCATGCTGGAGATGGAGGTGTGAGGAACAACATTTTTATGCCAATACTATTCCACCCATTCAGCTTCCTTCCCCCCACCACTGCCACCCAACTCTGACAAGTCGTCTCCGCTCCACTTCAGCCACCATAATGGCGCCACTATTGTCGCGCTGAGCCATTGCTCTCTCTCTCTCTCTCTCTCTCTCTCTCTCTCTCTCTCTCTCTCTCTCTCTCTCTCTCTCTCTCTCTCTCTCTATCTTAGTAGTCTCTATTATCACAGTGATATTACATGCTACGTCTGTATTCATTCAGATTAAATTCTTATGAAATGTTAGAAATTATGGTCAACCACTTTTATATATATATATATATATATATATATATATATATATATATATATATATATATATATATATATATATATATATATATATATATATATATATATATATATATATATATATATATATATATATATATATATATATATGTGTGTGTGTGTGTGTGTGTGTGTGTGTGTGTGTGTGTGTGTGTGTGTGTGTGTGTGTGTGTGTGTGTGTGTGTGTGTGTGTGTGTGTGTGTGTGTGTGTGTGTTTCATGGAGTACACTTCTCACAAATAAGAAACCTACAATAAAAACGTTTGCTTGTGGAGCTGCAAGTGGAAGACGTGTGTCTTCGACCACCCATCCATCCTCGTGGTGCTGCGCCTAAAGGTGCTGTGTCTTGTGTTTTTGATGCTGTATTATTTGTGAAAGGTTTCCGGTACGCTGTCAGCATTTTACGCAGCGACAGCAGCTTCAGCACACCTGTCATCTGAGCGAGCAGTGTGATAGTTAGCCAATGCAAGAGGAGACTTCCTTGCCGCCATACCTGTGCTGCAGGTGGCCTTCTGCAGACCCTGGTGATGCTGTGATGCAGTGAGCACCTTTGTGGTGATAAAATAATTTGCAGGAAGCATTTTACAGTCCGTTCGTATGTAGGACAGGGAGGAGGATGTCGTAGTCCTGTGGCAGGGTCGGTGACCTGCAGGTATTGGGAGGGTGAAGTCTAATATTCGGTCACAGCCCGTCACCAGGACTTTTTTTTGTTTTGATGTATTCATATGGAAGTGACAACTGGGTCTCTCTCTCTCTCTCTCTCTCTCTCTCTCTCTCTCTCTCTCTCTCTCTCTCTCTCTCTCTCTCTCTCTCTCTCTCTCTCTCTCTCTCTCTCTCTCTCTCCCCACAATATGTTTTTTACATTGCTCGTGCTCCATTCCCTCCCTACCTCTTTCCCTGCTCTCTCCACTCTGGTCCCGCATTTCGATCACCTCGCTCTTTCCACGTCTTACCCATTCCTTTCCTTCCCTCACTTCGTCATCTCCTCTGAGGATCATTGGAATGGGCAGGAAAAAAAAAAAAGTTATACTGTGGAACTGAAAAGTAGGCAAGGAGTTCTACAGAATTTTCCTCCACGAATGCTTTCCCCCAAGTGGGTCTCTGGATCCTTACCGTATGACGTATTTGCATGAAATCTTTACAGTTTGTCCCATTGAGAAACTTTTACCCTCCATGCGGGTTCGTGCATTGAAACAGAATTGGAGCTGTAGATTTCATTGATTGCATTACTGTGTCTCGTGATGCTAAACTATATTTTTTTCAATGACAAAGAGAGAGAGAGAGAGAGAGAGAGAGAGAGAGAGAGAGAGAGAGAGAGAGAGAGAGAGAGAAGGGATGGGTGTGATGGCAACTGGAAAGAGAGGATAACGTGTGTGTGTGTGTGTGTGTGTGTTTGTGTGTGTGTAAGAAGATCAGAAAATTTATCTTATTACTTGCATTCTTAATCCGCTAATTTTGTAAGTGATGCTCTGGACTTAACTAGCAAATTACATGAGCGTTGAGTGGGCGGCAAAACAAGCCTCTCACAAACTCCACCAAACCTTGACGCAGCCAAAAGAAAACGCAGAGAAAAAGGCCAGTAACATTAACACCGAGAGACCTGGAGGAGGAAAAAGCAAGAACACTTCCCTTCCCGCGAGGTTCCTGGGTTCCTATCTTCCTTCAGACTCCCACAAGGATCTCCCACTCTTATCCTCCACCGCATCCTTCCTCTTGTCCCTCCGAAGCGCTGCGTTGGATTAGAACATAAGAAATAAGGGAAGCTGCAAGAAGCGACCAGGCTTACAAGTGGCAGTCTCTGTAGTCTTACCATTACGCATAATATTAACGTATTTATGAAAGGAGGATGCGTTCTCTTGTATGGATAAAGCATTGTGTTGTAGTGCTGTAGAGGGAAGGGCAGGAACGTGTGGCGCTACTGTTTCTGTTCACTGTGTTGACGTTTGTGTTCAAGAATTGTGGTGTATTGATAAGTATGTCCGGCCTTGCTTTGCCGGTACTCTGTAAACACCTTCACAATGATGGTGTTACTCCTGGTGTTGTGCTTCTTGTGTCCATTATTGTTATACTGCGCCCGTACTTATGTGATTGCTGTTCTACTCCTCCTTCTCCTCCTCCTCCTCCTCCTCTTCCTCTCGCTCCTCCTCCTCCACGTCATCATCATCAGGTCTTGTATTCAGTTGTGTTGTCACTTATCATAATAAATAAGCCTGATGGATGTTCATGTCTTACGAAGTCATTCATTCCTCCACCTCTGTTTGTATGTTTCCTCTCTCTCTCTCTCTCTCTCTCTCTCTCTCTCTCTCTCTCTCTCTCTCTCTCTCTCTCTCTCTCTCTCTCTCTCTCTCTCTCTCTCTCTCTCTCTCTCTCTCTCTCTCTCTCTCTATCTATCTCTCTCACCTCACCGCCACAACTGTTCCACCCGCGTCTTCCTCACGGTTGGTTGTTATTTATCACACCCATGTGCGTGACGTCATCAGCAACACAGACCTCGGTCGTTCGTTAAATAAATCTGTCTCATTTTCCCGACACTGACTCTGGGGAAGCTGTGCTGTAAGCTGGTAACAGCATAATAATCGACGCTCTTCTTTGTATTTATGTATCGAGTTTGGTAGCGGTTGTCACAGTTTTACAGAAAGATATACTTTAATAATGTAGATAACAGTTTATATATATATATATATATATATATATATATATATATATATATATATATATATATATATATATATATATATATATATATATATATATATATATATATATATATATATATATATATATATATATATATATATAGTATTCAAAAAATTATTTTACAGACGCAAGAAACCCCACTTGCATGATGTTCGTCTCATTTTTTTTTTTTTTAAATTGATGCAAAAATTTCTATTTGTATAAATAGAAAACCCCACAGATTTATACTTATAATGAAGAAGAAAAAATAAAAACACACGGCGCAGTACTCCTCACTGCCTGTGAGGCAGAAGCTGTGCTAGCTGGTAGCGCGAAATATTCCCAAGAGTATGAAATCTTGTGGCATAAGTTTATTTTTCGCAGCATTAAAACGCTCTTGTAAATTCGCATTATTGCGAAACCACGAAACTCTAGGGAGACATTTAATGTGCGTGTATATAATCACACTCTCTTTTGCTAGAGAGACTTGTCTTTGGATCTCACCACCAGAAATGAGTTGAAAATCTTGTTTCCTTTCTAGGTGTAAGCAGCGTCCTCACTCGCTGCTCCTCCTTCCACAGCTTCACCCCGCTGCTATTCAGTCCGTCATTCCGCACCCCGCCCTCCATCCCCATACCTCCCTTCTTCCCCCTTTACCTCAGCCCTCCTTCCCCCACTTCTTTGCCCTCAGCCCCGCTACCCTTCACTTCTCCGCCCTCACCCCACTTTGCCACCATCACCCCGCTACTCCTCATCTCGCCGCCCGTCACCCCGCGACCCCTCACCATCATCAGGCAGCAGAGGCACCATTACAGCCGCGTCAGTTCCGCCATCATCCTCACTATTGGTTTGCATCACCACTACTTTGTCACACCAGCAATACCGACCAATAGCGGCATGGTGTATCTCCCCCAAATGTTGCAGGTTCCCTTCCACCTCTTTCCCCTTCTCTCCTGCTCCTCCTCCGTCACCACCGCCACTATCACCAGCCCCATCATCATCGTGACGTAATCCAATATTAACACCTGCAGCGAGAGGCGTGTTCATTTGCCTCACGCCGCACCTCTTCCCTCCACCAGTCAGGCAGACTTCCCCACCTCTCAGCTACCCCCACTTACCTAAAATTAAACCCTTACAGTCTCTCATCCTCTTTCTAGTTAGTCCCCTTCATCCTATTCCCTACATAGGCATCATCCATTAAGTCTCTCAAGTCTTCTAGTTTAATATTCGTAATTTTTTACCGGTATGCCATTAAGGTAATTTAACTTTCTTCCCAATTAGTCCATTTTTTCTCACCTCACCTGGAAAATTCCGCTGTCCGGGGACTTCAGCGGCCGTCACTCTCCCTGTCGCATTCAGCAGATGGAAGTTTTCACCAAGTCCTTCTAAAAGAATTGGGAGAGGTTTAAGAATCTTTCGTTTTCATTGTACCTTGGCCTCCCTCCGCAGAGTATCAAGGGTACGCTCAAATAATTACTTTGCTCCTAATTGCGACGTTGAAAGAGTGGCCTGATGTATTACCTGAACTTAAGTTATCTACCTGTACCTGTTTCTAATCCGTAACTCCCCTGATACATCACCGACTCTCAGTAGAAAGCCATTCATTTACATCCTGAAAAGTCTCAAGAAGCTTCGTTGAAACAAAAAAGTACTACTACAATATATCGCCTCGCGGCTTTAAGACCAGCCAGTCGATACTCTTAATAAAAGAATAGCGAGGATCAAACTAGTATTACGTTTTCTTCGGACTTCTCATCAAGAGGCGATGGAGTCTTGCAAGGGAGAAACACAACAAGCGAGACACAACAAACCCATTCATCCTTTTGTTGTAATTTTGGGCGCTGTGCCGGAGGACTGAGCCGAGGAGCTTCGCGGGGGAGAATTAATGTCTTTTGAGGCCCACTTGGCTCCTTAAAGCTGCAGGGAGAGGAGGGTGGCAAGCAACCTTGAGATGGCAAGACCAATTGCTCCTAAGTGGCATATCAAAGTTGACTTTCAGTAGTGTGGATGAGTGGTCAGCGGAGCGTGAGTGGCAGCGAACGGAGGTGTATGCTTCTCTCTCTCTCTCTCTCTCTCTCTCTCTCTCTCTCTCTCTCTCTCTCTCTCTCTCTCTCTCTCTCTCTCTCTCTCTCTCTCTCTCTCTCTCTCTCTCTCTCCTTCTAACCCTGACATAATGTAAGACTCGCACATTAGCATTCATAAATTCATCGCTACAGAGCCTAACTTTTTTATGCAAAGACGTAGGAGGATTCGGTGGAAACTTGGATACAAAAGACGCAACGAGAGAGAGAGAGAGAGAGAGAGAGAGAGAGAGAGAGAGAGAGAGAGAGAGAGAGAGAGAGAGAGAGAGAGAGAGAGTTTTGAAAATGTTGAATTATACTGACGCTCTATTAAATGATTTCTTACCAATGAATAAATAAATCAAATCTCACTAAGACTCATAAACTTCCTGTCATGGAGCACACCTGACAAAAAGAGCAATTTTTAATCACTGTCACTTGGCTGCTTCTTGGAATCACTTCATATCTTATTTTCACGCCTCGTATGCTTCGTCCCCTCTCTCTCTCTCTCTCTCTCTCTCTCTCTCTCTCTCTCTCTCTCTCTCTCTCTCTCTCTCTCTCTCTCTCTCTCTCAGCCACCCAACACACAGTAGCCCCTAAGGGTGTAGCAGGACGTCTTAAGGGCAGCCCTGCGTCGCCTCGGGAAACAGGTGTCCTTTGTCCCTCTGGTTTATCCCCCGACTTGAGGCAGATGGAGCCGTGTTGTTGTTGCTGAGTAAGTGAGGGGCGCGAAGAGGGGAGGATGTGTGTGTGTGTGTGTGTGAGAGAGAGAGAGGAAGGGGGAGTTGTGAGAGTGAAAG
The DNA here is from genome assembly GCF_035594125.1 of Scylla paramamosain. Taxonomy (NCBI): domain Eukaryota; kingdom Metazoa; phylum Arthropoda; class Malacostraca; order Decapoda; family Portunidae; genus Scylla; species Scylla paramamosain. Next base: position 1,282,173 of record NC_087174.1, read on the forward strand.
TGATTGTAGGATAGAGGAGGAAGGAGACGAGGTAGGGGAAGCTGCGTGGGAGGAAGGAACGTGGCGTGAATGTGCGATGTGCATGTGGGATGTACTACGAAAGAGCTTAATGAATTGAAGGAGGGAAGAGTTCGTGATTGTCTGCCATTGTTCGGAGGGATAATTGTTTTGTGGTGAGTGTTGGGGATAGAGGAAGGGTGCGCCGCGCCAGAGATTATTGGCTGTGTAAGGAAAAAGAGGCTTTGAGGATGGAAGGTATGTGGTAGGGCAGGTCAAGAGGGATTGGGCGCGAGGGAGGTATGCCATCAAAAGACTGTGTATTGTAAGAGCTAATGAAAAAAAGTCAATATTTTTCTAGCTCTTCCGCTGAGAGAGAGAGAGAGAGAGAGAGAGAGAGAGAGAGAGAGAGAGAGAGAGAGAGAGAGAGAGAGAGGGAGAGATTCTAATATAGTTTTCATTAAGCAGTTTATTTCACTTCAATTTATCCAGTCAAACAAAACATCACATTTAAATATATTTGTTGTTCCTGTATGCATACTTTGATTAGTTTGTTCCTTAGCAAATCTATTTTCAGCTATAAAATGCACCTTATATGAAGCCCTTTTTGTGGGAAGCTATTAGAGTTATTGTTGTTCTTGTTTATGTTAATGAAACTGATTTGCATTTAACTAATGTCGTAGTCTTATATGCAATTGAATATATTCAGAATTCAAGAGATGAAAATGATTGTGATGTTTTTAATAGTTTGTGTAATCGCAAGGCCTAAACGAGACCTTGACGGTTGTCTCAGTCTTCTTTGTCTTGTTCGTGTGTCTTTCTTCTTTTCTTCTTTTGTATCGTCTCTCTTAGATTTTCTTTCTTTTAATCCTGGGTGGCGAGGTGAGGTCGCGGTGAAACTTGTGAGGCCAAATGAAGAAAGTTGGAAGATGAGAGGAAGACGTGGATCTAGAGGTGCGGCGTGTGTGTGGCGAGGCGGCGGCCACGCTGGATTGAGCGAGCTTGGTTCAGTGAGCCACGTTATGAAGTTGGTCAGAAAAGGACGCGTCGAGGAATGTGTGTTGGAGACGAGTCTGCTGTTTCCTGAAAGTTGAATGTGGTGAGGTCAGAGGCATTGAAGGCGTGTGAGGGAGGCTGAGTGAGGCTGGTCAGGGTCAGGGGAGTTGTTTCCTTGATTATTTGGAAGGGAAAGAGGAAAACACAAATGACCGCAGTGACAGCTGGTGGCCGTTATTGTGGTCGTTTTTATAACTTTATATTTTCCTCACTCTCCTGCTGTTTACTTTTAATGCATTTTACGGTTAACGGAGCGTAAATGTATTGGTAGAGTTGATGTGTTTGTTTAATGTTTGTTAACCTCACAAGTTTTGTCAATACGGAAGGAAATAAATCAAGCAGTACTCGATCACTCGTTTCAGTCTTTCAAACAATGTACGTGAAGCAGATTTTGTTCCGTTTTGATTCCACTAGCACACATACAAACGGTTTATCAGCCTTAAGTAATTCATCGATATCAAAAAGGGCATTTTCATCTATTTCATTAGAATAATAATCACTACTATAACCATTATCTTTGCCAGTTACGTTATGTAACACCACTGCAGTAAAAAATTCGATTTAATCATATGCTTACTTATGCAATAGTGTTTTTTGCAATTGTTTTTCCTCAGACCTAATCGTATAATTAATTCCCTGGAGGGTGTTTTTTTTAGTGTTTTCCTGCGAGCTTATGTGTATTTTCTATTACGGAACAAATTTTAATACACTTTTTTACCGTTATGTGCTGAAATTTACTCTTTTTACATTCATTTGATGCGTAAATAAGGTTAAAGAGAACACACATTTCTCGCGGAGAGCACGGCACACAGGGGTAGGCTGGATGGGGGCTTGTGAGTGGGGAGTTTGTGTGAGCGGCTGCCCGAAGTAACTTTGGTTCTGGAGTAACTATTTGATATCTGTCTTCATATAGTCAAATATTTCATCGGCGTTAGGTTCGTGCAACATTCCACCCTCGATGTCTTTTTTCTCTGCATCTGACAAATCACGATCCTCTTCCGTCTTGTAATACTAAACATTCGTCAGTGATTCTTGGGCACTTTTTCAGTTTTGATTAGAGTGAGATGTAAGGAAGACGTGTTGCCCTGCCGTCTGCTGCCGCTGTTATGAATCCAATACGGAATTACAGGAGTGTGTGCCAGCAGAGTAGGGAAGTCGTGACATAATTGGAGCGTAGATTACGTCTGACATATTCCTCGAAATGCAGTACTGCAGTAAATCAAGCTGCAGGTATATATAGTTGTACGCTCGTTTATAACTTTTGTCCTTTCAACTAAAACGCCGTTGTAGTTATCATGCTTCTCGTTTTATTTTGCTGACGAAGTTGTGCATCACGTCCACTTGCATGACGTGTCCATTAATTAGAAGAGAGTACGTTAACAAGAATCCAGCGCCTTCTTCTCCGCGACAATTTATTACTTCGTGTAGATCGTAACTCCGCGAGCCACGTGTCATTGCGAGGCGAAGAATCTCATATATCCTCCTCCAATTCGCCAGTACGTACATAAGTGAGACGCATTACCAGGATCTTCCCCTGTACTTAACGTGACTGTGTACGTGATAACGAGACTTGCCTCCCCTCCACACACACACACACCCACCCACCCACCCACTCACACACACACACACACACACACATACACACTCGCGCACACACACACGACACAGCTGTTCAAGGGGTGTTATTGGGTCCAGGTGAGGGGAACGGCGGGCCTAATGGCTGAGGGCTGAGCGTGTTTCTGAGTCGAGGAAAACTGAGCACACATTAAACACCGCTCAGCTCGCTGCCTCTGTCAGTAGCACTTTTTCTCGGCCAAGATTTTTAGGTGGGCGGTAATGTTGGTTGTCGCGCCTGGATTTATGAACGTAATTTACAAGCCATTAATCCATTAGGAAATTTTGCATATTGCTTAACTTTAGCAGCTGGATGTATTGAGCCCGCTGACTGCTTCTTGAGACTTGTAATTCCTCCTGTTGTGGTGGTTGTTGTTGTTGTGGTTGTTATTGTTGTTGTTGTTGTTGTTGTTGTTGTTGTTGTTGTTGTTGTTGTTGTTGTTGTTGTTGTTGTTGTTGATGTTGTTGTTGTTGTTGTTGTTGTTGTTGTTGATGATGATGATGTTGTTGTTGTTGTTGTTGTTGTTGTTGTTGTTGTTGTTGTTGTTGTTGTTGGTGTTGATGTTACTATTGTCATCATCATTATTATTGTTATTATTATTATTATTATTATTATTATTACTATTATTATTATTAGTAGTAGTAGTAGTAGTAGTAGTAGTAGTAGTAGTAGTAGTAGTAGTAGTGGTAGTAGTAGTATTTTATTATTATTACAGCAACAGCAGTAACAGCAGCAGCAGCAGCAGCAAAAGCAGAATAAACATAAAAAATGTCAGATAGAGAAGACGGCTGAGAATCACAACTGTTGGTCAGGATCCCCTCGTGAATTGTGCCAAGAATAGTATACATTAAGGGGGGACTGGGGGTCTTGATCGGTTTCCCGTTAGTGGGGCCACATTAAAAATAGAATTAGTACTCTTAACAGCAGCAGCAACCACAGCAGCACCTGTACTGTACCATCAACACCAGCAGTGGTAGTGGTAATAGTTGCGTGGCTGGAAGGCTTTTTAGATAATGCAGTTTAATAGACATCAAATAATAGTCCATTTTCTTGAAGAAAATGCTTTATACTGATTTCATATGATACCCAATATAAGATAAATCTTAAAAAAAGAAAATAATGGGAAGAACAGGAAAAAATAAAACTTAAGCTTGGATGTCTTTTGCTGCACAGGAAAAATAATAAATAAATAGAAACTTAGGAAGGTCTTGATCCTAAAATTATAACAACATAAGAGAAGATGAGCGGAGAAGTAAAGTTCATAATTCCAGACTGAAACTTAGGAGGAAAGAAAGGAGGGAGGGGAAAACCAAGGAAATCAGAGCTGATGATGTGATCGGTTCGTCTGCCGAAAACCAATTCACATTCATTATGATCTTGTGTTGGGTTGAGGTGAACCTTCAGAGGGGAAGTGATAAGTTAAGACCGACATGGAGGAGGAGGAGATGGCTGAACCGACGACGCAGGAAAGTTATGAGAGGAGTGCAAGGAGGAACAAGAAGTTTAAGGGAATATATGTGTAGAGAGAAAAAAAAAGAGGAATACCAGACCATTTACTGAGAGAGAGAGAGAGAGAGAGAGAGAGAGAGAGAGAGAGAGAGAGAGAGAGAGAGAGAGAGAGACTGACGCATACATTTGGAACTAAACTACACAAAGGAAAAGGAAAAAAAGCACCATTCTCTCTCTCTCTCTCTCTCTCTCTCTCTCTCTCTCTCTCTCTCTCTCTCTCTCTCTCTCTCTCTGTCTGTCTGTCTGTCTTAATTTTTCATGCGATCTCTCTAGTTAGGTGTTCTAGTTTTTCCCTGTCCGCTGCACTCCTGTCTTATCTGGGACGCGTGGAGATGGAACAACACAAAAAGGTATGATCACTTCGTCTTATCGTGGCCGGGGGAGCTGCGAGTTGGTCTATCTTTCTCCCATTATCTGTAGACTGAATACAGACCCTTTATACCCTTGGTAGTAGTGCGGTTGCTTCTCCCACACGTATCCTTTCTGGCCTTTTCATATGAGTCGGTGGAGAAAAAGGAAGGTCAGAAATGAAAATGTACTGGAAGTTAAAGAAAATGACTAAAGGAGATGGAAGGGAAAGTTGTGAGAGAGAGAGAGAGAGAGAGAGAGAGAGAGAGAGAGAGAGAGAGAGAGAGAGAGAGAGAGAGAGAGAGAGAGAGATGCCGGTCTCAACTCTTGTCCTCATTTGAGATTCCCACTTTTCTCTCTTCTTTTTCAAGTTTTTTTCTTCCCCGTAAAAGAATGCTATATATTTTTTTGGATGGAGAAGCTTTTTTAACACGAATCTTCATCTTACATTTTCACTCCGATCATGTTTTCTTCTCATCGTCCCCAATTTCTTCCTTCCTTTACCTCCCCCACCCCACGTCCCTCTCTCCATCCGTGCCTCTCTCTCACTCTCCTTGCACCTCTCTCCCCAATACAGATGACCACGGTAGAGCTAGAAAGCTTGAGGGAATTTCCTTAACTGCCGTGGCGAGGTATTGGTTACAGATGCGACCAGGAATCGAACAGTTCAGGACGAAGAATTGTCCCTTGAACTCTCGCGAGGAAAAGTGGGTGTGGGGAAGAAAGAGAGGTGGATAACCGAGCGCGAGGAAGAAAGGGAGGAATAAAAACATTTAGTCACGTGAAAGGAAAGAGAGGGAATTTTAAATGTAAAATGCAGAGGAAAAGTAAAATATGCGTCTGAATGAGAAAGTAAAAATAAGGATGAGAATAAGAGATAATTGAGATAAACTTTGAGTGCATTTTAGTGGACAAACATGTTTTTTAAGTGGAAGAATGGAGGTAAAAGGAAGAGAAATATAACGGAGAAAAGTAGAGAATAGCGTAAGAAAAATGGGTACATGATAGAAGCAAAATGTGGATATGTCGAGAATTCCAGAATGAAATGTGTTCAGAAAAGAAAGGAGAAGCCCAATATAAAATGGAAGGGAAACGTGCAGAGGAAATGAAAGAAAGAAGAATAGGAATAAAAGGACTCGGAAAAGCATGGATAAGGGAAACTTGATAAGAAGGAAAAACGGTTCACTACAATAGAACATGAGTAATATATTTTTGCTCATTTGGAAGCTGAAAATGAATGAACGGAATATAACTTGTATACTTTCTGTAAAGACTCAGGCGCAAGAACGAACACGTGAAAATGGAGATGTAATTGGGATAAAATGCTAAACGCAAAAATTATGCAACCCAAAAAATTGAATTACGCCAGAGATATTATCACACTTTACAAAACAACCCTGACAGCATTAGGCAACTGAAAAAGAAAAGAAGAAAAAAAAAACACAGGAAAATACACAACCACATATTTTGCGCAGGAATTCTCAGCTGCAAAAAAAAAAAAAAAAAAGGATTGAATGAACGTAATGTTGCAAATGTGGTTTTGATGTGTTATAAATAATTAGTGACCTTTAACTTCTGGCGCCTGAGTTTCTTATACATCACAACTTTTCTCGCTTCCTAATCACAGAACTTGAGCTTACACTAGTTTGCTGTTCTGTGAAGTTCGCACCGACTTAGCACTGCCTCATAAATCAGCGTAACCTTCCATCAGTGGGAATATTCGAACTTAAGTTATCAACCGAGCAACTCTGCGCGTGCTGGACAATTCACACACCTCTCTCTCTCTTCTTCCATTCACTCGGCTTCCGGTGGCCTCTTATTTTCACGGCCTCCATTCCTCCCGATCACATATTCTGCACACTCCAAAGGGTCTTCACGTTTTGATTTCCAGGGTAAAGCAGGGTGAGGAGCGTCATCCCTGCCCCTCCAGCCCTCAGATGGCCCCCTGTCACACGCACCGGGCAAATGGCTGCGGGATATTTGATAAGGGAGAAGCACCAAATGGGGGCCGAGTAAAAGGTACTATTGTTCTCCGTGACTTACGGTGTGCTGGCGGCCGCGCTGAAAGGCTGCGGAAGGAGGGAGGGAGGCTAAACAAGGCAGGATGAAGGGAAGAGAATGTGAGAGAGAGAGAGAGAATGTGAGAGAGAGAGAGAGAGAGAGAGAGAGAGAGAGAGAGAGAGAGAGAGAGAGAGAGAGAGAGAGAGAGAGAGAGAGAGAGAGAGAGAGAGAGAGAGAGAGAGAGAGAGAGAGAGAGAATTCATATTTTAATAAATGAAATGAGATTATTTCCCCCACATCACCCCAGTTAAAAATGCACAAAATATTAAAGCAGCTGCCAGCTATATATATGTATATATATATATATATATATATATATATATATATATATATATATATATATATATATATATATATATATATATATATATATATATATATATATATATATATTAGACTTGAATATAATACACACCTTAATTATTATTTTCATCGATATCTGAAAAAAAAAAATAGATTGTGTAGAGAATCTAATTTTTTTACTCCCGTATCACAATTTCCTTGCAAGATAATGCCCTGTACAAAATGTATTAAATCTTTTCACTTTGACGTTACTGAAGCCTTTCATAGTGCCCCTCGACAAGAGTATAATTAGGTGGCTGGCTGAATATGGTGCACAGGAAATAATTTAAAGGAAGACCCATAGAGGACGACACAGCGCGATCACGTGTATACAGAGGAGACGCTGAGAGGACCGCGTCCAAGGAGGTGCTTCATGGGGAACACCTTTTGTTACCTGGTAGTGAGTAGGTCGTCTAACATCCGGAGGGGAGCCAAAATTACATCAGCCACGTATTTTCTCTTACACACACACACACACACACACACACACACACACACACACACACACACACACACACACACACACACACACACACACACACACACACACACACACACACGCACTTCATATAATCCCTGTTAAGCCCGTGCCCAGTCATATGAAAAAAGAATAGGAACAGAGTGACAGGTTGACAAATCACATGTCAGTATCTGTTTCAGTAGATCGCGTCTCATACTTATTGTGTTTGTTATGTCGTCGGGTTATCAGGAAGGGATGAAACAGGTGACTGGCTCTAATAATACACACAATTGGTTGGCTGGTGGTTTCTTTACATCTGAAGGAGAAATTCTCCAAAAACTATTGAGTAAAATGTATTAAAATGGAGTTGGGAGCCATTGTTATTGTCATTACAGACTTGAATATTCTACCTTATGCTGAAAAATGAGATAATATCAGTGAGGCCTCCATAGTGAAGAGATATAAACACTGAGAAAATATCCAGTAAACAGCGCGGAGTCGCATTGCATTGAATTAAAGGAGAGGTGAGGTCCACAGTTTTGTTTGGACACAAGAACCCAACCGTACCGAGCGTCAAGAGGCGTGACTCATTTCTTTCTCCCCGTTTTCTCTCCTCCTTGCTCGGTAACACTGCAAGTTACCCGGTATTGGACCCCGCCTGGATTCACTTTACATCCCACACAAAGCAATCTCTCTCTCAATTAAACATAAAGAAAAATCCATGAATCATTAGTTCTGTTTTCTGAAAGTTTGTGAAAGTGGAGAAAGAGAGAGAGTAGCATCCGCTTTTTTTATTTTCTATTTTTTCTGCGTCAGGAAGCAATATTCTGTGTAGTCCGTGCAATTAACAGTCCAGTGAACAATGTCTTCCCTCCAATGGACGAGAAACACAGCTGTAACATGCAAATGCGTGCGACAAGTTGTATATTCCCCTCACATTGGAGAGAGTAACGTTGTCGTGGCCACAGAGGACGCAGCGACCACGATCCCTTCAGTGTTCCGCGCCGCGTCAAGGAGGGGAAAGTGTCATTTTTGATCCCTAATATTGTGTGTGTGTGCGTGTGTGTGTGTGTGTGTGTGTGTGTGTGTGTGTGTGTGTGTGTGTGTGTGTGTCTTTGGGAAACAGTGTTGTGTAATAAGTAGATCATCATGGTTTTCTGGACAATGTTTGAGGGTGTTAACTGACCGCGTCCGTGTTTCTTTGTGTCCGTTTCCTTATTTCTTTCTCCCATTTCTTTCTTCTCTCCTGGTTTCTTTCTGTGTTTCCTTTTGTTTTTCTTTTGTGTTTTTTTTTTTCCTTTTCTCTTTTATTTTTCTTTCCCTTTGTGTGTTGATGAGTAAGTGCAGTTTTCCTCTTTCTTTCTACTCTGTTTTTTTTTTTTTTTTTTTGGTCCGTGTGCGTTTAAAACATGGTGAACTAAAACGCACAATTGAAACTGCATCATGGAACACTGAATTAATACTTGGTTTTATCTGCTTATGTTACAGGCTTAGCAAATGACACTCTTCGTTCGTATCAGCATCAACGGTGCTTAAAAACAACAGCATAACACAGCGTTTAAATGAAGCCTCCACTGATTGCGTCCTACCTATATAAGAAAGTTGTCAGAGCCTCGGAAGTCACAGGATGGAACTATTGATTCCCGTGGCTGTGACGTGAGGCCAGCGTAGAGTCGCATACACGGGTAAGTGTTTTCATGTTTTCTTCCTGTGTTTTGTGGTGGGAGGATTTTTATTTCCAATTATGTGGAGAGGTTCTAGTTTACTGCCTGAGGACGGCTTGTTAGGGGACAGAAAAGCGACGGGGGGTTTACAGTTTTTGTAATTCTGATGTTTTATCTTTTTTTTTTTATGTGACAACGAAATGAGACCATTCAAATATAATTACGTTATTAATCGTGTGTATGTGTGTGTGTATGTGTGTGTGTGTGTGTGTGTGTGTGTGTGTGTGTGTGTGTGTGTGTGTGTGTGTGTGTGTGTGTGTGTGTGTGTGTGTGTGTCTTTATACTCCTGTTGAACGTTATAAAACTTTGGTAATTGAAGAGTGGCGCCAGAAATAGTACGTGGTGTGCATCGTCCGGTTTCCTTGGCCACTCTTTGAAGCTACATTTCCTCGTGGCGGCGGCGTATTGATTGGCTGAAGTTTTCCACACGCGGTGACTGCTCGTTGGTTTCATAAATGAGAAGGTGAATCTGGCGTCCTCGCGCTGCTGCTTCTGGAGTGAGCGTTGCTGTCACTATTCAACTGGGCGTCTGTGTGTCAGTCCTCAGTGAAACCTAAGACGAGTGCTTAGTGTGCTGGAATGCTAAGCTTCTGCCACGTAAGGATGCCTCTGTCACCATATGTATTTGCCTGTGGCGTACTGATGGTTATTTGCAGTTAATACACAAAATACACATGACTTTAGGAAAGAAATTCCAGGCTAATAATGCAGAATCAAATGTCCATCTTTGTTTATTTTTATAATGATGTGTAGTTTTAGTCCGTTCCGTTTGAATTATTGACGTGGAACAGAAACATCTCTCTCTCTCTCTCTCTCTCTCTCTCTCTCTCTCTCTCTCTCTCTCTCTCTCTCTCTCTCTCTCTCTCTCTCTCTCTCTCTCCTTCGTGATAAGGTAAGCACCGTTTACTGCGGGGCTTTGTGTGTCTATCTAACACGTCTGTTTGGGCTTATTAGTAGATGTGCGACACTTTGGCTCACGATTTGTTTGCATTCGCGGGTTTGGCACTGGGCAGCCGCGCCAGTCAAACCGGACCGGAGGCCGCGTTCAATTGAGCCCATTAAGCCTAAGCGCAGGAAGTAAATACGTTTTCAGATTGGGTCTTTTCTCCCACGGTGATGAACTGCAGGGTTCAGGTTTGCCTGAATAAGGGCTGCGTATGGAGTGCCCGATTATTCAACTCCAACGGGAAGCTGTGTGTGTGTGAGAGAGAGAGAGAGAGAGAGAGAGAGAGAGAGAGAGAGAGAGAGAGAGAGAGAGAGAGAGAGAGAGAGAGAGAGAGAGAGAGAGAGAGAGAGAGAGAGAGAATGGGGGAAGGGAGAGACTTTTCTACTGCGAGTCACTCATTTTTAATGTTTTCTTGTAGGCCTGGTTTTTTACTTCCCTTTTACTCCATGTTATGTCCCATTACAAGCGCGCACACACACACACACACACACACACACACACACACACAAACACACACACACAAAACGGAATATAAAACGAGCAGAGTGCGCCGGCGACCAAGTGGGTGAGGTGGGTGAGTTAGTGCATATTTGCAGCGAGGTTGGGGAATATTTTAGGGGCAAGTTAATTATCGTATGCATATTTGGCACTAAATATCCATAACTGTAGCAGTGTATTCCGTGCGCCAGTATCCTTCCTTTCCACATTCCACTCCAGTTTGCGTAATTACGTGCCGAGATTTGAAAATTTTCATGTATTTGCTGTAATTTTGTATAAATTTAGTTTTTTTCTGAATGGTTCTTGTCAAATCGTAAATCACCTTACAGATTGCAACACTGCAATGCGTGAATGAAAGAGAGAGAGAGAGAGAGAGAGAGAGAGAGAGAGAGAGAGAGAGAGAGAGAGAGAGAGAGAGAGAGAGAGAGAGAGGGGGAGACTGCGTTCGTGTTCGTGCGATGTTTAAACTGAGTTTTGTTTGTAATGTATAATAAGCATCAGACACAAGCAACAAGTGTGTGTGTGTGTGTGTGTGTGTGTGTGTGTGTGTGTGTGTGTGTGTGTGTGTGTGTGTGTGTGTGTGTGTGTGTGTGTGTGTATGCGCGTGCGTGCGTGTTAGGTATTGGCATGAGTGCTCATGTGTGCCGGCGCCGCTCACACACACACACACACACACACACACACACACACACACATATTATTAGTCCTAAAGGTCATTACGAGTAATTAGAAGACTGGTATAATGGACACATTACTGCGAACATCTGCGGTTTCGTTGAGTTCTTTCAATTAAGAGCCTAATCGTTAGTACTTGTTCAGATTCTTTTCTTTTTCTTCCTTCCTTCCTTCCTTCCTTCCTTCCTTCCTTCCTTCCTTTCTTTCTTTCTTTCTTTCTTTCTTTCTTCCTTTCTTTCTTTCTTTTTTTCTTTGCCATAAGGGCGTGCAAATAGTCTTTATCTTGCTTACATATTTAAATGTGAGATGTTACTCTCATAGTGAACGACACTGATTGGATGTTGGATTAACCACTTCTCTTCTGTCTAAAAACCATCACAGTGTCATGCATCCTAGTCCAGCCGTGAAAAAGTGACACAGTACATGGACGAAGGGAATCAAGGCGCAACTATAGAACCGCCGAATTGACTTGTGCAAGACTTGTACTGGGTAAAAGAGAAAGAGGATCATCTATCGCTCTCGTGACAGGAATAGAAGGGAGTACGTGACGAAGGAGAGTGTTGGGTGCGTGTAGAACTTTCCTGTAGGCAGCGATCACTGGACGCAGGACGAGGCCGCACCTGACACTAAAAGCTGGAAATGGGGCGCATGAGATTGATTGATGGGTGTCATGCACTCGTTACAGTGGTGTTTATGGCTTCCTCCTCACACACACACACACACACACTCTCTCTCTCTCTCTCTCTCTCTCTCTCTCTCTCTCTCTCTCTCTCTCTCTCTCTCTCTCTCTCTCTCTCGTTGCACATCTTACCCTGGTTTATACATTGTTGCGTCATTGTGTTGCGTGATGCTGCCTCACTGGCTCACAAGCAGAGCGAAGCAATGATGCAAGTGTGTGGAATTTAACACAGATTCAGAGATATGGTAAAGCCGCAAGCGCGCGCGCACACACACACACACACACACACACACACACACACACACACACACACACACACACACACACACACACACACACACACACACACACACTTTTATTCATGGGGCATACCTCACCTCGGAACGCCTGAACCCGCCTCTCTTCCAAGCCGCCGCCACTCATCTTTGTACTACCAAGGGAAGCAAGATCTCCGGTACTTTAAAATCCATTTGCGTGAAATATTATGCCAGACAAAATTAATGCACGTTCTACACACCACAGAAATCCTCCAAAATTGGGATGAGAATAAGGAAGAAGGCATGCTGGGTAGTTCAGGGAAGGGAGTGTCAGTTAAATCACGTCACACACTTTTTACTGAAGTATTGAAATGTCGTGAGAAAATACAGTAAGAAACATTGTGGTAAGGAAACATTACGACTTGAACGTGGCATTAGCTGTCATCGTGGCACCAAACAAGCTGTTCTTGGGGCGAGATATTATTGTTGGTTTGTGTCTCTATATATACAGTAAAAATAAAAGTACCTCTTATAACTAAGGAGTGAAAGTAATTGTTACCTTGAGTTATCCACGTGGTATTCATGTCAGCTGAACGTGTCAGTGGTTGAGGCTCTTCTCGGGTCGATGCAAGTGACCTTTCCTCTGAAATGAGACATCACAAATTCTTCAGAATGTGAGCCGGGCTGCTGTATCGTTCTGTTTGTAGGTATCAAGACTTCGTTGCTGAGCTGCCTTATGTATTGTGCTTATTGTATGTTATTTTTATTGTATTCTGTCGGAAACGTTTGCCTTCATGTTAAATATTCTGCGTGTGTTGTTCCAGATTCGCACGAGTTATTGTTCTTGCGGAGGTATTGTTATTTTCCCTGTGAAGTCACGAAGAGACGAACTTTCTAATTTCGAGAGTGGTATCATGTCATTCCAAGATAAAAAATAAATATTTTCAACCTTCCCACGCCAGCAAGCATCACCCCGCTGCATTCGTTGCGGTTTGGAGAGCGGCTTTTCCTGGTGGAGGTCTGCGCGGTCTTTGATGAGATAACTGATTGGTGAGGGGAGAAAAAAACTTATAGAGGGAATGCCGCATCCACTTACTGGACGGAGGAAAGGAGTGAGAAGAGCATGAAGAGAAGGAGGAGGAGGAGGAGGAAGAGGAAGAGGCATAATGTGAGACGAGAATGAACGCGTGGAGGAAGAAGAGCAAACAGATTGATTTCATGGTGACATTTATGTGACCTTCAAGTAGCTTGACGTAGAGGACTTTATGAATAATTGGGAAACGGAATGCCCTACTGTAAAGGTTATGCGTCCTACTTCTTCCTGTGTAGGCCGCCGTGACTCATTGCTATCTTTGGCTTACTAACCTTTCCACCATCTTCTCACCTTCCTCCTTTCCTGTCTATCCCTGACTTGACTGCCAGTAGATTCAGTTACGTGTCGGTTTTTTTCACGGACTTTAATAAAAAATGGGGGTTTTATGTGTTTTTGTATACTCATAATCAACATTCACGCTAACATTGGTACAATTTCTTTCATATTGGTTTCACGTTTGATAATAGATGAATTTTTATTTTATTATGTATACTCTTAATGAAAGTGATATTTTCTCCCTACCCTTCTACACACACACACACACACACACACACACACACACACACACGAGTCACATTTCATCTCGTTCCAACACCCTCGCGCCGACATATGGCTCAGAGTTGCTTTAGGGAAGCACTCTCACAATCCTGGGAAGATGAAGACCTTTAACGTGAGGGGAGAGAGAGAGAGAGAGAGAGAGAGAGAGAGAGAGAGAGAGAGAGAGAGAGAGAGAGAGAGAGAGAGAGAGAGAGAGAGAGAGAGAGTTAAAAAAAAAGCATCATACACATGGACGAGTGTAAAATTTTGTCTTGTGGAGTGAGTTCACTTATTTTCTCTTAAGCAAATAAGTGAACAAATAAATTAATAAAAACCTGAAGCCGAAATTAAATAAACACAGTAAGGAGACTTGTACATGGAAAAAAAATGCATAACAAATGTACTTCTATAAGGTTATCTAATATTATCTGACTACATGCATTACTCTAAGCACTTAATTGCATTTAATAACGTACCAAGCAGAAAAATGGCAGTAAAAAATATACTGATTAATTTGCAGGTGTTATACAAATGATTCCACATGTCATTATTTCACCTGACATCGCTTGACATTTAGAGAAAGGATTCTGGTGTTGTTTGTAATTAAAGAATAAAAAATAATGTTTTAGGCCACCGTGATTCACTGCTGTCCTTCAGTTGCTGACCTTCTCTCCTGCTATTCTTCCTTCGCTGTTGTTGTGGTCATGGTGACGTTATAAACAAACTGATGGAAATGTGAGATCGTTGTGGCGGAATATGCAGGGATGAGAAAAGGGAAATGTGAACTGAAATATATAGAGGATAAATGAATGTGTGTTTGAAGGATTAACAGTGTTCTGGGTATAAATTTCTTTTTAATGGATTTATATTAAAAGAGAAATGCTTCGTGTTTTTACAACTTTCTTTTTTTCTAGATTTCCTTTTACTGAGATAGGATTCTTGTCATTCTTTGATGTTAAATCGGATTACTCAATGTATTTTTATCTTTTTTGTTCTCTCTCTCTCTCTCTCTCTCTCTCTCTCTCTCTCTCTCTCTCTCTCTCTCTCTCTCTCTCTCTCTCTCTCTCTCTCTCTCTCTCTCTCTCTCTCTCTCTCCACTTTGTCATACCATTCAACAGTTTCTATAATCCTACAAAAAACTCTAAGCATAACTAAATTTAATTAACTTCATTCGTTGCGGAAGTCATTCACATTCACGTCACTCCTATTTTAGTCCACGTAATTTTTCTAAGTACTTATACATATATATTTTTTCTATGTTCCGGAATATTGCCCAGTCCCTCCACCCTTTAATATTTAGTTTCATATAATTCCCGCAGGATCCTTCCCCTGCCTTGCTCAGCCGGCCCGTGTTCCTGATGTGTAATTAAAATTCATCAGTGCAGCCACATGGAGCCAAGGAGGAAAAATCCAAAGTCACATAAATTTGTATAATATTCCTTTGTAAGCTCCGATGTTTATTTTTCCTTGCCATAAGTGTATTAAAAGAGGCTGGATCCGCCGCCTTAATGGACTGCATCACTGTCACCTGCAGGTCTACTAGTCAGATTGCTTATCGTTGGGAGCAGCAATGTTACATCTGTGCCGACTTGTACCTAAGTGGACACTAAATTTTCCACGTAAATTCCTTATGCAAAGCTGCAATAAATTCTTACCTTGGGCGATTGGTTGTACAGTGTGTGGATCCTTAGAGACTGACGTGTAATTGTCTCGAGATCTCGTTTCCTCGCGGGAGTTCACTTGTGTATTCCCGGAGCAGGACAGGCGATATATCTTCCTGGAGGATCCATTATGGCTTTGAAGGACATGCTGTGTTAGTAGGTTTATAGGGATACAAAGCCAGCATCCCTCCCTCCCTCCCGTCCCTCTCTTAAATACACTGACGTTGCACCACGAAGGGAGGTGTAGGAAAACATGTTATATCTATGTTCCTCTTCTTCATAACTGTTGATACTATTATTTTGTTATTTTATGTTCTTTTGTGTAGAGGCAGTTTTAGCAGAATGCATACAAATCGTGTTTCGAAAAAACCCAAATTTGGAGGTATAGATGAAGCCACTCACACACACACACACACACACACACACACACACACACACACTCACACGTATACATGTACATAATCAAATAAATTCTAGTTACTTTATATTTTCCCTTTCTTTCAGGTTCATTTTCATGCCATGAAGCGCGTCTTTCTTAGTGAATTCGCCCAACTCCTCTTAGGGAAATTGACCTCCCCTTTGGTGTCCTGCCGAGCGTGCGTCCGCTGTAATCATGGTGGAAGCATTTACGAGCATCTGGGACTTGTGGTTGAGGCGAAGCCGCGCCACTGCCCAGACAGGGAAGCTTAACGAGGATTTGCTTGCTGGTGGGGATTAACGAAGAGCCCTGTTTACATCCGTACAAGTCGCGAGTTTTATTTCTGAGCAAACCCGACGTGGTGAAGCAGGAAGAAATGGCAGTACCGAGACGAGGATAGTATAAGTAATAGCAGCGGGAAGATTCAGCCACATGCACGGTGACATTTGCAAACAGCAGCCGGGTGAGCTTTTCGTGTTGGGCTGTGAGTATCGGACTCCACGAGGGATGACGCGGCACTGCACTGACCACTAGCGCGTAGGGGCGTTAGGGGGTGATGGTTCTTGACCCGGCCACTTGGTGCACTCCAGTTACCTCCCACCTGTTCGCCGGCACGATCACTCTAGTTTCATGGGTGATCCTCTATACCCGCTCGTGCACACACAATCACACACACACACACACACACACACACACACACACACACACACACACACACACACACACACACACACACACACACACACACACACACACACACACACACACACACACACACACACACATCAGTGTTGAAATTTTGGCTTAGATACATAAACTCAGCTTACTGCACCTGGAAGAAGGATGTACATGAATGAATGAGTCCGTGGGAAGGTGAGGAAATACGCAAAAGAAAAAAAAAACAGACACACGGAGCTCACGGAGGTCAAGAATCGCGAGAATCTTGCCAGGAAGCACAAGCAGCAATTTGAAGATGTTAATTATGTCTTAACCAGTCCGCTGCGGGAGAACGAGCCTGTTTCTTGAATCCCCGAGGTGTGGAACAGGTTAGCAGTGAAGCAAATTTATGCCGGGAGAGAAAAGCGTAAAGATGACTTGAGAAACCAGAGCCGAAAGAAAGATACGAGCGTTGAGTCTTGACAGAGGAAGTCTTAGCAGTCATGTGGAAGTTGTACGAACGAAAATACGCAGATAATTATGCAGGAGGAGGAGCAGGTAGGGCGAGGGTACTGTCGAGGGGAAGAACACTGAAGAAGACAAAGAAATACAGCTCATCATAGTGAAATTTCTTTACTGCTAAAAATTATAATGAAGAAGTACATTTTTGGAAGGGATAATAGTAAGGACTAAGGATGATAGTAGTAGTAGTAGTAGTAGTAGTAGTGGTAGTAGGAGGAGGAGGAGGAGGAGGAGGAGGAGGAGGAAGAGGAGTATAACGAAAACAACTAAATGAAGAGGAAGAACATATCATGACCGGCAAGTTGAAGGACGAGGAGGAGGAGAAGGAGAAGGAAGGAGGGAGAAGAGAGAGAGGGCACGATATGAAGGAAGGAAAGAAAGATGAGAAGATGAGCTAACTTTCAATCTAAACACACTTGAGTCTCAACACTCGACCCTTCAGTGACCAAAAGCACAAACATTTCCTACATAAACAAGCACCTGCAACGTTCCTCTTCCTCCTCCTCCTCCTCCTCCTCCTCCTCCTCCTGCTCCTCCTCCTCCTCATCCTCTTCCTCCTCCTCCACTGTGGTTCTCGGTCAAAAGGATATCGAGGTCAGCGTGAGAGGAGGACCGGGAGTGATAAGGTCGCGATAACCGAGAGACGAGAGGGAGGAGGGAAGGTCAGCCATTTAAAGGGGAAATTAAAAAAAAAAAAAAACTAATGACGAAATAACTGCATTTGTTTTGGACTTTTTTCTGTTATACTTTAGAATCTGAAGTGTATGAAAGGGAAAGAAAAATCAGTGTGCACTTTTTTTTTTTCATTTGCGGGGGTTGTGAGCGAAATGAAATGAAAAAAATAGTGAAGGGATGGTGACAGGTGTGTATTGAATGTTGGAAAAGTCGAATGTTAAAGGGGATGAGGAGAGAGAGAGAGAGAGAGAGAGAGAGAGAGAGAGAGAGAGAGAGAGAGAGAGAGAGAGAGAGAGAGAGAGAGAGAGAGAGAGAGAGAGAGAGAGAGAGAGATGAAATAGAAAAAAAAATGTATGTCAAAGGAACTCATGCCATTAATTCAAGTTAATGATCCCCGCCGTACATACACTGATAGAAAAATAAATAGATAAATAAATAAATAAACAACTTTTTTTTCAATAATGACGCGATTACGTGTATCATTTTTCTGTATCAATATTCCATGGCTTTTTTTTCCTTTTCTTTTGGTCAGATTTGGTATTTTCATTACTCGTCAATTAAACTTCACATTCCTATTCTCCTACCTATGAAAATGGCACAGGGATTGAGTACATTAGGACAAGCTCATAGGGGATATGTTTGCATATTATAGATTCATGTTTCTATTTTTCAGGTGTAGTTATCGATAACAATTTATTATTTTTATTCTGTAAATGATAATCAGACTGAGGCGATAAATAAAGGGTGAAATGATACAGGTAATATATGGTGCGGGCCACATCTCCCTCTCGCCCACTTTATGGCCCATTAAAGGAGTAATTTATACGTGCAAACCTCGAATTCGCATTATAGGGTGTAATGTCCCCCTGCAAGTAATATACGAATACATGCACCAGCAGAGCAGCACACACGGGATCCCTCTTCAGAAGCCTTCAAAGGGAGGCCTCGCATAAACTGCCATACCTTCCAGGCCGCTCTTGCCGCCTCCTCACTTCACCGCCTCGCCCCAGTCTAGCAAGGCCCCGACAGTGTAATGTGCCTTTTATAGGGGCACGACCCTTGAAGCTTACTTACCCTGCTCTGGTGTTTCAAGAGGAGTGTTCCCTGTGGATTAGGAGCAGAATAAACATTTATACATTTCCTCTGTAAACCAGATATCATTAGGGCATGAGGGACGTCCACATATACTTAGTAATTGTAAAAGATCGTGTTTCATTTATTTATTTATTTATTTATTTATTTATTTTATATATATTTTTTTCTTGGCATGGTTGTAGACACGCCATTGATTTGCCTAAACATCGAGGTCGGAGTAACATACTTAGTATCAGAAAAGCGATTTGTTTTCTCCTTATGTAACGATTTCCTTGCCTTAAAATACTGTCATGGGAGACAAGGGAAAGAGACTGAAATAAATTGCAATGTTACTGAAAGCTTTATTTTTTTAAGGATACTTCTCAAAAAGTCGATTTGTGTAACAGTATGTAATTAGGTTTGCAGGTTTAACTCATTCCAACTCGTACCTTAGTAATTCTTTATTTCCTTTCCCGATCCCTGCTACCATAGGCTTGGTCTGCTGCTGCATTCAGGTCGAGGTCAATAGGAAGACACGCTTCAAGAACATATTCAGTTCCTGCTTTGTAGAATTCGATGATAATCTCGCATTCTGCACAAATTTGACCAGAAACTAAAAAAAAAAAGGTGGAGGTGAAGGTAAATCAGTAAATCATACTTCCCTCCCTACAAAGTTATATTTTTAGTGTTTTTTTTTCTTTTTAATGTGCCGCATTTTAATGAAAAGTAGATGAAAATTAAAATATATAGTTAATAATTGCGACAACCCGAACATGGCGCAGCATCCCTCAAGGAGTCCCTCACGAGTGAATGGACTGCACAACCTCTTCATCACCGATTTTTTATCTTTTACTGACGCACCAGCACTTTGCCTCTGGAGCAGCTTGAGAGGGCCCAGTATTGGTAATTTCATTTAAATGCATGGAATAAATAGTGAATGTCTTCAGGCTCTCCACACACACACACACACACACACACACACACACACACACACACACACTTTCACACACTCATAATTTTCGTGGTTCATTTTCCACAGATGTAATCCAAGCCATCCGTGTATACAACTGTCTATCTGTGTCCCATTAGGTGTGGTCTTTAACAGTGACAATATATCATCATTGCCAGCACAGTAGCTAACGGGTATTGCAGGGTGGACCATTAGTGTAACGCATAATCTGAGCACAGCGCTAGAACAGTGGAAAACAAGTTCATTCTTTAATAAATTTACAAAATGTAATGCTTTGAAAGCTTTGCGGCTTTACTCATTAATACAATAAAGCTGTAATGTATATATATATATATATATATATATATATATATATATATATATATAGAGAGAGAGAGAGAGAGAGAGAGAGAGAGAGAGAGAGAGAGAGAGAGAGAGAGAGAGAGAGAGAGAGAGAGAGAGAGAGAGAGAGAGAGAGAGAGAGAGAGAGAGAGAGATTCATTCATCATTAGTTCTATTCCTATGCTATTGTAATGAACGTTATAATCGTGAAATATTAAAGTTTTCTTCTCTCTTGTTGTACTCGTATTGATGCGTTTAAAATGAACGCTGCAATCTTTTGTTTTCTATCGCTGCTAACGCCACACTTCGGCATAACAGAGATTTCTTAATTTATGGTCTTTTCCTTCTCTTTCTCGTCTCGTTCTGTTTTTTTTTTTTTGCAATACATGTATTTGCTTCTTTTTTTTCCTGTTAAAGGTTGCGATTTTGTCCGTACCATATTTTCAAAGTGAGGAAACACGAACCAAAAGAACTGTGGCTCTTCAGCATGGGTCCTTATTTTCACTGGAATGGACTTCCTTCTCTATTGCTTCCCTCACTTCATGGTTATCAGGTACATTTTCTTCCCCATCGTTTTCTGAACCGTTCCTCTTCCTTTCTCTTTCCTCCTCTGTTTAATTTAATTACACTGACTGTTCACTCTCTCCTTCCACCCTTCATTTCCTCGTTCGTTCATTCCTTGTTTTTGCGTGTCATCTTTGATTCCTTTTTCATGCAAATTTCTCCGCACCCTCTTTTTTGATTACGTACGTCTTTCTTTTATATTTCCTCACCAGTCTGGCGTACCCTTTGTGCTTCTTGATTCTATCTTGCTTATCCACACAATAATGTTTGTATATATTATCCACGAGGAACTACACTCTCTCTTTCCTTCCGTCTGCCTGTTTCTCTCTCTCTCTCTCTCTCTCTCTCTCTCTCTCTCTCTCTCTCTCTCTCTCTCTCTCTCTCTCTCTCTCTCTCTCTCTCTCTCTCTCTCTCGTTCCCTTCCCACTGCCCTCCCTTGCTCACTCATTTCTCTTCCTCTCGCCGCCATCATTCGCCTAACGACTGCGTGTAAGTGCATTACTACGCCTGGTGGTGTATGTTCTCTCGCCCACTGCCAAAGAAATTTACTACATACACACACACACACTATCTCTCTCTCTCTCTCTCTCTCTCTCTCTCTCTCTCTCTCTCTCTCTCTCTCTCTCTCTCTCTCTCTCTCTCTCTTCCTGTGCATGTGTTTGTGAGCCCTGACTTTGCTAAAACGATGCTGGTTTTATTCACAGAGGGACAACCAATTTATTCAACCGAAGTTGAGGAATTTGATATAGCAAACACTTCATAGGACGTGCAGAAACCAGGGTGATGCTGCTGGAAGTGACAGAAGTGTTGGAATGAGAGAGCACGAATGTTTATGTGAGTCCAGCCAAGAATGAGAATGGTTTTTATACTAATATAAGTGTTCTGTTTGTTATTCAGTGGAGAGAGAGAGAAAAAAAGAGAGAGAGAGAGAGAGAGAGAGAGAGAGAGAGAGAGAGAGAGAGAGAGAGAGAGAGAGAGAGAGAGAGAGAGAGAGAGAGAGAGAGAGAGAGAGAGAGAGAGAGCAGCTTCTTTTCCCCCCTTAAAGCTCAAAACTTACTGATAAATTTTAAGTCGGTGTCGTTGAAAAGATGAAACTCCGATATGGATGAAATGAGAAGCCTCAAGTGCAGTTGAGGAAGAATCATACACGAGCCGCCCACTGAGGAATTCCCACTCGCGATGATCAAACGCTCCGTGGATCTCGACTAGATTTTTTTCCCCAGTGATGGAATTGAGTTATTAGTTTTGGTGACGTTAAGGATCTGAGGAACGGCCTGTGCTTGGGGACGCAGGAAGAGAAGCCGCAGGAGGGGAAGGGAAAGGTCTGAGACGCGGGCAGGATCATGTTAAAATGCTGGTCATGTGGCGGTGGCGGTCATGTTGAAAGTGAGTATGTCTCAGGAAAGGGCGTCCTCGAAAGGAAAGTCATGTCAAGGGAAGGCAGCGGCTAGACGAAGGTCATATTCAGAAGTTATGTCACGGATTAGGTCACGGTGAGGCCTCGGCTGGCTTCAGGATCACCGCAGTGTCGCTGGCCTCGGTTTTTAGGTGACCAGTGACTCATGGGAGTGTGTCAGTGGTACAGTTTCTATATCAGCCAGTTATTCTTTTGGGTCGTGTTGTATTTTAATGTTCAAGGTACTTAACGCCAACGAGGATTAAAGGGAGGTAAAGGCACCGATCTGGAATGGAGAGTAATTATTGTTTCTTGGTGAAATTTCTTGATACAAAAATTTTAACCCTGCTTTTCCTTCTCTTTCTCCTTCCTCCTCCTCCTCCTCCCACTCCTTCTCCTCCATTGCCCCGCACCTTCCTTCTCCATCCCTGCCGCCTCGCCCCTCAGCCTCCACCGCATAATGTAGCATATCCGAGTTGTATTGTGCTTGTGCTGAATTATTCATTTTCATGTATATTCTAGCGACTAGTGCTGGTACCTGCTGGCTCATATTGCTCTCCTTTGATCCACCTGCTGTGACGGTGCAGGACGAGGCGCACCATTTCGCGGTGTACCTGTGTGGCTATTTTTCGTGGTTACTTTCATCCCTCATAAACTGGTGATTAGATTCAGTTCGACACGTTTAGGTAATTGCGCAGATTGTGAAGGATTGTAATTGTTAGAGAGTTAAAATAAGATTAGATTAATGGTTATGTGGTGTTAATATAGGCAAGGAAGGGAGGTGTAAGTCGTATTGCTTGAATCTTAGGAATTTTAGATGTAATTAGATCATACCTTTCACGTGATGGGAGAGAAAAGAGAGTTTAGAAATATTACCCTCCGCTTCCATCTCTCTCTCTCTCTCTCTCTCTCTCTCTCTCTCTCTCTCTCTCTCTCTCTCTCTCTCTCTCTCTCTCTCTCTCTCTCTCTCTCTCCTTCGCTTCCATCGTAATTAAGTGATCACAGCTAAAAGCTCGATCACATATCAGGAAAGAAAAAGAGACGCTTCATAGTTGATCAAGGCGGTTCACACGGGCCTGGGCCTCTGCCTTCGCCTCAGGACGAAATGCCGTGAAATTCCCGAGCGAGTGGAGTGTGGAGTGGGCAGCGCTGGACCCTCGCTGCCGCCCTCCCTAATGACTACTGACAGCCGTGGTATTGCCTCGTACCTGGCTGAGAACATTTCTGCCTCTCTTTCTTCCATTTCTTTCACTCCCTTTCTCTCCCTGAGTCCTTCAGTTTAACTCAGAATGTCTAGTGGGCCTGTGTGCTAGCCTCTCCGCTTTTTTTTTCTATTTCTCACATTTTTGCTCGTCGTAGTCGTCAAAAAAAAAGTAGTAATATAATACTCTCGTCACATCATAGAGCCTGTCACTCTTTCACAAAGAGCTTTCCTCTTCAGTCTCTCGAGTGAATTCCCTGTAAGAATTAATCCTTTATTTTATCCTTCTGCGAAAAGAAAGCATTTACAGCCCACTCCCATTTTCTTGTTCTTTCAGTTTACTTACCAACAACGATTCAAGTAGAAGACCGCAGAGTGCTGTCATGGAATAACACATTTCTGTTTTTAGAATTTGTGGGAAAAATGGTTCGAGATGGATTGATGTATGAGGTGTGAAAGGCGGCTGGAATGAAAAATTAATTAATACCGGAGGGAAAAAATAGCCAGCGTAGCTGCAGATGACTTGTTTTTCCCGCGAGGGTCGGGAGGCCGAGAACAAGGCGCCGCGGGGAAGTCCGGCTTCCATGTGGCGCCACTGATTGCACACATTTGTCGTATTGGTGGTGCGTCTTGCGGCTCGCAGCGGGCGTGGCCAGGAGCTGCCTGTGATTTACTTGGCCCACGATCCTGCGTGTGTGTGTGTGTGTGTGTGTGTGTGTGTGTGTGTGTGTGTGTGTGTGTGTGTGTGTGTGTGTGTGTGTGTGTGTGTGTGTGTGTGTGTGTGTGTGTGTGTGAGCGCGCACGCGCACTTCGCTAAGTCTATATTTGTTTTCTTTATGTCTTTATTTCGTAAATCAGTATCTGCACATTTGAAATTTCTTTGTTTAATGATATGCTTCGTCTACCTCCTTACAGAGAGAGAGAGAGAGAGAGAGAGAGAGAGAGAGAGAGAGAGAGAGAGAGAGAGAGAGAGAGAGACGGTGACTCACTCACTCACTCAACGCTCTCCTTCTTGAGCCACGCACGTCCTTCCTTCACCCCACCCTTCCACCCATCACTCCTTCCGCCCCTCCACCCTTCCTTCAACCCTTGCCTCTGCCGCCTCTCCTCACCTCCTCTCACACCTGCCACACGCCTCGCCCCGCCCTCAGATCCTCGCTTCTTCGTCGATCTTGCTTTCATTACCGTCCACGTAACGACTGCTGAGCACC
This sequence comes from Scylla paramamosain, assembly GCF_035594125.1. Classification (NCBI taxonomy): domain Eukaryota; kingdom Metazoa; phylum Arthropoda; class Malacostraca; order Decapoda; family Portunidae; genus Scylla; species Scylla paramamosain. The sequence continues at coordinate 1,306,640 of NC_087174.1, forward strand.
CTTCATAAATAACTGCAGCTTTCACCTCCCTCTCGGCGGCTCATCGAGTGGCGTGAGGTAAAAAGTGTGTGTAAATGTGGCGGCTTCGTATAATCGGGGTTCATAATTCATCTTATTAACCTAACCACTAACAAGTAATTTTCTAGATGGCTGTTGTGGTGGTGCTTGGGGGTGTTGGTGGTGATGGTGGTGGTAGATGTGTTGGTGGCGGTGTGGTGGTGGTGGTAGTAGTGGTGGCGGTGGTGGTGGTGTTGGTGGTGGCGTTGGTGGTGGTGGAAGCATAAAGGTTTCACTAGACGTTGGTTTGTCCGCGGTAAACATTCATCTCATTTAAATCATTCGCTGCTGTACACACACACACACACACACACACACACACACACACACACACACACACACACACACGCAGAGTAATAGAAAAGTGAAATAAAAAGAAAGCCACACTTCACAGGAAAATTAAAAGAACTACAAAAAAAGAAAAAGTATATTGCGGAAATAAACTGGCAAGAACGAACACAAAAAGAGAAAATGTTCAAAACTGGGAAGCAGCAAGTCGGCGAGGCAACTTTTATTGATTACTAATTTATCAATCACGTTATTCTCATTCTGTCAGCGGCGCAACCAGATTTTTGCAGATATTTATTCCGTATCTCTACTGCCGTCCTTTTGTTTTTTTGTTTTTTTTATTGATGGGTCTCTCTCTCTCTCTCTCTCTCTCTCTCTCTCTCTCTCTCTCTCTCTCTCTCTCTCTCTCTGCTTTATAATAACATTTAATACCCTTTTATTTGCTTCTCTTTTGTCACAACATTCATCCACTTATTCCTCTCCTCTTTGAACTTCTATTCATTCATTCATTTCGCTGGCTATCATTCATTCATTCATTGAGTCTTTCCCAGCAGCTGTCCATTTCACGTCCTCTTATGTTCCTTTCCAGAGCATTGCTTCCCCGGAACAAATCATCTGTCAATCAATGAATCAATCTTTTTTGGTAATACATATTCGTAACACACTCAGGTTTGTTAGAATCAGTGTGTTTATTTAGTGCAAATCAGAAGTGTGGCTGTAGTGATGTTATGAGATGTAGACAGAGAGAGAGAGAGAGAGAGAGAGAGACACTTGGTAAGGGAGTAAGAAGGTGAGGAAAAGACTGGGACGATGATGCAGAAAGGAAGTAAGAGAGAGAGAGAGAGAGAGAGAGAGAGAGAGAGAGAGAGAGAGAGAGAGAGAGAGAGAGAGAGAGAGAGAGAGAGAGAGAGAGAAGAGGAAGTGGATAATAAGGCAGAGCGATCAGAACAAAACGGCGCGAAAGACACAAGGCGAATAATGGTGAAAAGAAACGGACGGAAGGAAAAATAAAACACGAGATATTAAGGTTGAGGCGAATAATAGGATAAATATTCGCAGGAGAATGAAAAGAATGGAAGAAAATAGACGAGATAAGAACATAAAAGAGGATAAAGAAGGAGACTATAAACTGCAAGGAAAGTTTACGCTGGAATGGAGGGAAGGAATAAGGGAGAAGGAAAGGGAGAAAAGCACAAGAGAGAGAGAGAGAGAGAGAGAGAGAGAGAGAGAGAGAGAGAGAGAGAGAGAGAGAGAGGACGGCAGCATCCAGGGCAAAACGGAGAGGAGAGGAAATTGAGTGGAGGGGAGGAGAGCGGAGGGGAAATACAATGGGAAGAGAGAGCAAGAGGGGAGAAGGGAGAGGAAAGAAAGAAGGAAACGGGTGTGAGGAGGAAGACGACGAGCAGGAGGAAGAGGATGAGGCAGAGTAGGAGGAAGAAGAGGAGGAGGTGGAGGAGGGAGATGATGGTGGTGGTGGGAGGATACACAGGATGCGAGGACTATCAGAGGAAGCAGGTAATTATGGGAAAGTCGTCGCTAGCTGGGGAAGGAGAGGCAGCTCCCCCACACCTGTACAGAGGAAACGGTTCACACACTGACGACAGGTAGAGAGAGAGAGAGAGAGAGAGAGAGAGAGAGAGAGAGAGAGAGAGAGAGAGAGAGAGAGAGAGAGAGAGAGAGAGAGAGAGAGGAGAAAGTAGGAGAGGAAAGGGAGAGAGAGTCCATGTCCCGCTCCTTCTGGCTTCCCTGTTGCTTCGTAAGAAAGGATGAAGGAAAATTCATGCGATTTCTTAGTAAATCGAGAGAAAAATTTTAGTAGGAAGTTAAGCAGTCACTGAAATATCCAGGGTTGTCAAGGCTCAGTTCATGGCAACACTTCGCTTGAACGTGTTGTTAGTGTGTTTTCCTCGAGGTATTAATATGAAACATAGATGTCTATTCATGAGATTTAACTCGTTCCCGCCACGCAAACTAAATAAGTAAAAGTGGAAGCGAAAAACTGATGACACACACACACACACACACACACACACACACACATATACACAAACGCACACGTGGCCAAACAAACATGCGGTGACGTGAGTGTTTAAAATTTCTCGTGGTGAAAGGCCGGAACCGTAAAAAGCGCGCAAGAAACGATATTTTCGTTTACCGTGGCAATTTCTTTAGATTTTTTCTTGTGTTCCTCTTAATTTTCAGCACATGGCTTCTGATACGCGTAGACGGAGCCAAAAAAAAAAAAAAAGAAATAATGGAAACTCTCATAAATTCTAATGAAAACTGATAAAATCTGATGAGGCTTTAGGAAAGGATAACAGGATGAAATGAGGCGTGGCATAGGGAAGAGAGGGCCGGGGTACCTTTGTGTATAGGGCTTAATAGGACTTGACTACGCAGCGATTTTTTGATGGGATATAGGTAAGATATTTGATGTGATAAAGCAAGGGATAGATTGTGGAGGTAGGGCATTTAGCGACACGAAGTAGAGTATAAATAGGACGTGGACTGTTATGAGAGAGTGGTACGGTGTTGGCAAGGAAGGATACGAGGCTGTACAGGATATAGGATTTAGGAAGGAAAAATCACAGGGTAAGGTTGCGATCCGTATCTTATCTCGACTGCTTTTAAGAGTCTCCAGTGGAATTTGTTAGGATTTACAAGTATATATATTTTTCTAGTGGTAGTTTAATAAGAGTCCTGTATCATCAATGGAGAAAGAGGGGAAAAAATAACAATTCTTGACAGGGGAGAGTAGAAATGAAGTTTAGGGGAATAACAAGTGTGTGTGTGTGTATGTGTGTGTGTGTGTGTGTGTGTGTGTGTGTGTGGATGGGTGGGTGGGTGTGTGCACGCACCTGGCGCAGACCTGCATTTACACCTGCTTAAAGGGAAAAAAAATGTACAGGCAGTCTCACGCAGGCTCGTAATATAAAAATGTAACAATAGCTTGGCGAAAAAAATAAATAAATAAAAATAACAAGAAAAAAAGGGTGAAATGAGCAGCTACCGCGATAAATTATTTCTCACTTGTCATGATTATCAGCTGGTAGGTTAAAAGAAAATTATGGTAAATGCATTTCTGTTCGTAATCTTTTCCTATGTGTCAGTTTTTTTCTATTTATATCCTTTGTTGTTGTTTTTTTACCTTGCTGTCGTGTTCCAGTGCTCAGGGAGACTTACGTTATTATCTTTATATGAAGCCAGAGTGAGGCATGATTCTGTAATGAGTACAGTGATATGCATTATGTGATTAACTGCTTAGAATGCATATAATTAACGTTGAAAGTCTTGTTGGATGAGAGAGAGAGAGAGAGAGAGAGAGAGAGAGAGAGAGAGAGAGAGAGAGAGAGAGAGAGAGAGATTTTAGTATTTTAAGTGAGATTAAGATACATACAAGTGACGCATTTCCTCGTTGACAATGTAAAGCGCACATGGAGTTGTAAGAGTTTAAAGCATTAAAGAGGATGGGAGCGAAAGCAGAGAAGAGTAAGGCTTGGGATGTTGAGAATGAAATGCATGTTTGAAGAATATAAGTTATGTAGAGCAAGCGAGGGAGTTGTTGTGGGAGGTTCAATAATTTGTGTGTAGTGATTGCAAAAGTAAATTATGTAACGTAAAACTGAAATTGTTACCGTGGGGGGAAGATTTCATAGTTAAATAAAAGCACTATGTAAATTAAAAACCTTTCAGAAAAGTCTACTTGTGTGTCTGGTATTTGTAAGTTGTAGATTGTAGGTCAAGCGGTACAATACGCTGAAGTGCTGGAAGACCGTGACTGATATAGAACGAAGGATGTTTAACAATTTATAGCGAAAACCACATGAAAGGCACAGTGGAGAGAGAAAAAGAGAGAAAGAGAGAGAGAGAGAGAGAGAGAGAGAGAGAGAGAGAGAGAGAGAGAGAGAGAGAGAGAGGAGAGGAGAGAGAGAGAGAGAAGTATTTTATATTTAGTCATACACGTGCATGAATAAGACCTAGCACGGCGGCTCAAAGTTGCGTCATTGCCGGCCCTGGATTCTTGAGGTTTATGAAGGAATGGTTTTAATGAAGAATCCACTCAGGGTCTGGAATTACGATCTTGAGGTGCGGAATCGTGTCACGGAGGCTGTGTGGCTCATGAGGCTGCAATGGATGAGAAACTATTTTCGCATTATGTGGCTCCTGTTTCTTGTGTAGTGTCTGGAATGATGAAGGGGAAATACGGATGACTCCATATCATACTCAGACACAGGTAGTTGAGTTTCATTGCGAATAAGAATGTAATCATCACCTTAATAGTATTCTTTGTCTTCCTTTGTCACGGTGGCGTCATTCATCTGACTCAGTTTATAAAGTTCACTGTAGTTTGCATGGTGAAGAAGAGGAAGGCGTCTCTTTAGATGATAGTGACTGGATTTTTACTTTAAATCCAAAAGATTTTTCAAGGGAAGAAAGAGATGATAGGCGCAGCAATTGTGTGGGGGACGAGGAAGACACTCGAGGCACTTCACTTCATGCAGGCAATTGTCGCCCGTTACAGCAGGAAGTCGGAAGCCGACCCGTCATGGCTGTGCGAGTCTTCCCCTCTGATGACGATTTAGTGAGATAGTGTGGAGAGTAAAGGCTCGCGTCCTTGTACCCACGGCTGCTTGAATGTCACCTTCCCTATCAGCGTCTTCAATGCTTGGTTCTCGCCGCAACGCACCATTGATCCAACAATCGTGGCTCAGCTCATAACCAATTCAACGTGTGTGTGTATGTGTTTGTGTGTGTGTGTGTGTGTGTGTGTGTGTGTGTGTGTGTGTGTGTGTGTGTGTGTGTGTGTGTGTGTCCGCTCCCTTACCCCAGCTTCAGCCTCCGACCTCAGCTGATCGGCTGCATCGTCACCCAACATTATACATAATCGCATTTCACGGCCTGATGCGTCTCCCGGGCTCCCTAAATGGCTCTACCAGACTGTTGATCTATTATTGTTATATTTACTTGTCCTCTTGTTTGATATTTTATCTGTAAGACGAAATGGACAACAGGAGACCTTTGCGTTTCTTTTATACAATGGGCAGATGATAGCGTATTACAGTCTCAGCCGGTATGCCCGACGTCATCTCCCTGCCATTCAGAAGTAGTTGCTTGAAATTAAATGTATTTCTTATTATATATATAGTTTAGCCGTATTTTTATAAAAAAAAAACTTTAACCGACATTGTTAATTTAAAATTTACTAATTTAAAATCTACTACTGGTGATGAGCAGTGAAATAGGAATCTCGGATAGAAGTGTTGCAATGTCACCGACTTTCTCCCGTCTCCCTGACACACAGTGGTCCTCGTGACGCTGTGTATTGATCCTCGCCTCTATGTCTACATCTGGTGTTTGGAGAAGGGCAAGCCAGACGGCCATGACCAAGGCTCCTGTGCAGCGTTACACTTCCAGAAAGATTAGGAAGTAAACACTTAACTAGTGAATTTTTTTTTCTCTGTCTTTCTTGTATCTTCATTTGAGAAAGTTTTGAAAGTCTCTGCTGTATTTTGTCATAAGATAAATTTCTTGTTTGGTATAATTTTATCGGTTATAAAAGAAATTAAGCCCAACTTTTTTTAAGATCAATTAAATAAAGCGACACCATCTTTCGCAACATAACAGACACAATTAATCATTTTTAAAAGCTCTTAATCCAGCAAAAATATTTACGGGTTTGCAGCACGGAACAATAAGCCTCGCAGCTTTGAGATTTAACCATCAGTGTATGAGGAAGAGCAATGGCGTTGCATTGGTCTTGTTCTTGCCTCACCAGAGTCTATCATTAATATTGCGGATTAAATGTATCGCGACCGATCAAGGCGCTACGTTTTACCAGAATGAGAAAGTGAAGTGCTGTGTGTATGAGTGCATGTCGGACCCAACAAATACGAACTGTCGCACTGAGGAGAACTTGGAAACGAAACGAAATCCAGTTACATACTGAGACAAAATAATCCTCATAATCACATCCCGAAAAGGCCGCACCCATAGAAGAACCGTGCAGCAAACCCGTGCCGGTGAGGTTTGTAATTTTGCCAAGCCAGGAACCCATCAGAGTCGTCCGTCATTTTTTGCCCCAGCGAGGCACTTATCCACCCATAATGACCCCCATCGCTCACGCCCTTTGCCTTCATAGCCACGCTCTCTCCTGTATTGACTGTCCACGATGCAAACCAATAAAAGCACGGTTGACTGGTCCAGCTCGTGCCAGTGCTCGGTAAACACTGGTTGTGGAGAGTACGCACTGTCTGTCATTATTGTCTGTCGATAGCGGGAGTCACCGTGTGTAGGAGAGAGAGAGAGAGAGAGAGAGAGAGAGAGAGAGAGAGAGAGAGAGAGAGAGAGAGAGAGAGAGAGAGAGAGAGAGAGAGAGAGAGAGAGAGAGAGAGAGAGTGGGGGGGAATGCTGGTTGTAATTATGTTGATGGAGTAATGCTTTGGTTGTAGAACTTTTTATAATAGTATCGTCTTTGTGTTCCTCGCTGGCAATAAGGTGAGATGACAGGTGACCTGATGACCTTCACCTGCCTATGTTGTGATGAAATAGTTCAGTAGTAAAAGAAAAAAATGTAGTGACATTCATAATTTCATGAGCAAGGAACTGGATTGTTCTTTTTCCATCATTTCTTTTCCTGCACAAACATCGGGTTAATATCTTTATTTCTCTATTAGTTTCGAAAGGTAAAAACTTGTACTTGTTTATTTAATTGCAGCCGAAAGTTGCCTTCTTCTCCATCTCCATATTCCCATAGGCATTGCATTTATCTCGTTTAGCTTTATGAATTTTTACGAGAATAATTGAAGCGGGTGTCAGTGTTATGGTATGAATGTGTCCGGGGTTCGTTCTCTCCCTCCCTCTTCATTAATAAAGCTTAAACCAAATTCGTTTCAAAATTCCATAATTTCATAATGTCTTGTATCTTGGCTCTCTTCTCCTGTGCTCTCATTAATCTGACTTACACTTGCTTCAATTCCGTGATCATACTGTCCTATGATCTTGCCTCATCAATTTTTCCTACCTCTCTCTCTCTCCTTCCGCCGTCATTATTATGAACGTGGGCATTAATCTATCAGTCACATTTTCTATGCAAGTAAATAATGTTTTTTAGCTATCTGCTGTATGCGCTTACTCTTCATAATATTACAAGGGGACACTTTCAGTACGGTAGCAGTGTCTGTGGTCTACGCTTCTTTTTATAGGATATCGCGATAACATCATATCCGTGGCATGACTTTCACTGAGCCAAGTGTTGCTGTCTCGCTCAGAACATGGTGGCCTTGTGGACAGGAAGACGTGTAGGTGTCAAGAACGTGTAGGCGTGAAGGAGATGTGTTTGCGAGTCACCGGGATGGAGAGGAAGGGACGGAGAGGCTGAGTGGGATGTAGGACGTCAGTGAGGCGTTGTCATGGAGCTGTAGTATAAAGTTTCTCGAGTCGCAGGTCCAAGCGGCACACATCACAGAGGAGGTAAAGAGTAAAAACCTGGAGAGAAGGGCGTGACTGCTGAGGAAATATGAAAAAAAAAGAAGTTAGAGAAATCTGCTGTTTGTTACCTTGTTTCGCTCTGGCAGTCAAGTAGAATGCAGGAGACAACGTGAGCGGCCTGGTATACCTTACAGTTTTATTTCATTTCGAAAGTGTGTAATCGTGTTCCTCAATTATTGGTAGATCAAAGGCGATAAAACTGTTGGATCTTATTTACAGGCAAATTGCTGCTGTTACAAAGCATTCTTCTTGTGTCTGATATTCATCTTAATTTACCTTTTTCCAGCACTTGTTCAGGGGAGACTTGATAGGTTATACAATATAGAAAGGCACTTGAAATGAAGGTAGGAGTGAGGGATGGGATCGGGAGAACAAGGTTTTTGATACACCAATGGGGACAAAGAGTTGACAAAGAGAGAGAGAGAGAGAGAGAGAGAGAGAGAGAGAGAGAGAGAGAGAGAGAGAGAGAGAGAATAAGAACACACGGGAGAGACAGATAGAAAAAGGCCCCGTCGCCGCACCGCTACCACCGCCACCACCACCACCACCATCACCACCACCACCACCACACTCTGGTCATATACTTGTGTCAGACAGCGGCCATGTATCGCGCCTCCTTCATATTCCCTCATTTATTGCTGTGTCACCACCACTATCACCATCACTATCACCATCATCACTCCTTTTATGGGGTGTGGCCTTTTTCCTTTCCTTCCCATCACTCCTGCCGACGTTGCACCTTGAGTGTGTCCCTCCTCCTCTTCCTCCTTCTCCTTCTCCTCTTCCTCTTCTTCCTCCTCCTTCGCTGACTGTCAAACAAAGGCAACGTGTAAACATCAAAACATCACCTTGTAAAAACACGTGCGAGTAATCTGTCTTTCCGCGGGCGCCCAATAAGGAGAGATGAAGACTCTTTCCAGTTTGTCCTGTTTCCAGATACTCCTGAGGCAATGACAGCACAGGAGGAGGAGGAGGAGGAGGAGGAGGAGGAGGTAGGCAGCTGTCACACATCATGCCGCAGGAGGAGAGATGTCAAGGAGTTCAAGAGCCTCCAGGGACATAACAGGCCAAATTAGGTTCTCTTCGCCAGCTGTTTCACCTTTGTCTAGCTGGCGTAAGCTCCCTGATCGCCTGTCGCACCGTCTCCTTGAACACTGATTGGCCCGTGGCGTAATCCATGAGAAATTTGCAAGGAAGACAAAAACAGTAGCCAAAGGAGGAGCGAGTAACAAGGCCAACGTAGGATGAATGTAGTGAGAGATGAGTAAGATGTTATGAGAGAGAGAGAGAGAGAGAGAGAGAGAGAGAGAGAGAGAGAGAGAGAGAGAGAGAGAGAGAGAGAGAGTTAGCGAAGTGCCTATATTATGTCAAGAATAAAAAAAAATAATTGATATATGTAAATGAGAATAAGAAGCATCCAAGGAAACACACACACACACACACACACACACACACACACACAGGAAGCAAGCGTCTTTGTGCTGGAAAAAAACAATAAGGCTAAATTGAAGTAACTTCCAATATCAGGAGAAAAAAATGCTGACAGGAAGATTTCTATTGTGCGAAGTATGAAAGATTTTTACCAACGAGAGAGAGAGAGAGAGAGAGAGAGAGAGAGAGAGAGAGAGAGAGAGAGAGAGAGAGAGAGAGAGAGAGAGAGAGAGAGAGAGAGAGAGAGAGAGAGCAATGGTGTAAGTAGCGTATGGATTTCAAGCTGCAAATAGACAAGGTCACGTTATGAGTCACTGGCACGAAAAGGTTAATGTACTTTAAACGTGATTATGCGCTAATTACTCAAACGACTCATTAGTGACTGTGTATTGTATTATACTTAGTGATGCCAGGCTGAGCACCAAGCTGTGAGTGCAATTTTGACAACAATTTCACGTATTTGTTGGCAAGTACACCTCAATATTGCCTTTGCAGAAGAGTTGGGAGGAATGGTCCTGCCTTCCTCCTCGGGGGTCCAGGGACAGTAATCTGGTTCCAGCTGTTTTCTTTACCTTCTTTACAGCTACCATGGGGAACTTTACTTTTTTTTTTTTTCCCAGAGTCGGACAATGAAGGAAAGCGACCAGTTCTTCGGCAAACACACGAGCCAGAACGATACTTTGAAAAATGGCGTCACTCTAATTGCATCGTGAAGCCAAGCGAGTGGTGAAGTGCAGTGCTAATTTTCACAAGCTGCACGAGAGTCCGGTGTCTATTTCTCGGTGTCTGAGCTGCATTTGGGGCCGCGGGTCTAGAGGGTTTGCCAGCTGCTCCATCAAAACCTTCCTGAGCTGCTGAGTAAACCAAGTGCAAGGAAAAGCAGGAAGGAATGTGCTGTCTTGTTTAGATACTCGCGTTAAATGTTAAAAAAGCACATTCATTTTGTATTTAAAAAAGATTCCTTGCTACATAACGAATGTACTTTTATTTATTCATGTAATTTCACATTGATAACTTGATTTTTATTAGGATTTTGGAAAATAAACATTTTTCAAGTTAATCTTTCCTGGACTCACTCGACACTCGTATATCACATTTTTTTCCCCAGAAATTTGCTTTCATACGAACATTATTTGAAATTCTTTTCGGTACTGTTGCTCCATGCGTAGTATTTTCAACCAAAAAAATTGCCTTTATACAGGAAATTACAAAGGAAATTTCTCTCCACTGTAACCTTTTGGAGCAAGAGAGAACATTCAGCTTTCCTGTTCAAAATCCTGTACGTGACACTCCTGCTGAAATATGACTAACTCTTCTCTCCTTGAATTCTGATTGTGATGCATCTGTGCTTTCTGATTGCGCATTCTGTATTCTCTATCCCTTTATTTTTCGAATGCTCACCAATATAATTCTTGACACCTATGATAGTTTTATACATGGAATTCTATATTCATCTCCTCAAATCCAGACTATTGTATCACCTTTACGAGTATGCATCCTGCCGGTTCCTTGCCCGCGTAGTGCTTCTAAGTGACGGTTCAGGGAGCGCTGAGCAGCAACCCAAGGAGCCGCTGAGGCCCCGAGCACCAGTTTAGGCGGGACGCGGGGAATTTCATTAGTCTGTGTGCAGAGGTACATGATTTTGTTTTGCGTTTGTCAGAGAGAGAGAGAGAGAGAGAGAGAGAGAGAGAGAGAGAGAGAGAGAGAGAGAGAGAGAGAGAGAGAGAGAGATTGACAAAGATAAACAGACAGACAGAGGCAAGCGATAGCCATTCCTGCCGGTCCACTGCATTTGCAAAACATCAAAACAATACTTTCGGTGGCTTGTCTCCATGTGTTGTCGGGAGAGAGTGAGTGGGGGAGGCTGCAGGAAGAGAGGCGGGTGGTTCTGGCCCAACAGGACCCCGAGGGAGCTTCTGGGGAGGCTGGAGGGACGAGGGTCGGAGGGAAAAACATGTGATTAGAAGCAAGTCCAAAACACGTCGCCATGATAGGAAATGGACGAGTATGTAAATGCATAGATAGTGACGTAGATAAAGAAAGTGTTTGTCTGAAAGCCTTAGTAAGTGCGTAGGTGTGTGGGTCGAGATGAGTGGGTGATAATGATATGTAGGTGTGATAGAAGGTGTTTGTGCCAATAGATGGATGGGTGATGGAGTGGGTGTGTTGAATTTATACAGTACATGGTTAAGTGAATGGGTAGCTGTACTGGTGAGTGCATGGGTACGTGGGTATATGGCCGTAAGTGAGTGGGTCAATTTATGTGACTTATGACTAGTTATTGTATATAAGTTGGAGTTTTACATAATTCACAGGAAACTGGTTTTATGACAATTATGAGCTCCGTTAAACATGTGACAAAGGAAACCAAAGAAAGTTGTTGCATGAAAAAAATTATTTACTATACAAAATTACTAACTCCTGTAGATATATGTACTAAAAGCTTTTTGCATGACCTTATAGATGAAGGCAGACACAGCAGCGACAACCGTGCTATTGGTAGTGTTGGTAATGATGACAGTGGCAAGTAGAATAGTGCTGGAAGCGATAATAGTTAGCCTCTCAAGTCATAATAGTTGGATGGTAGGCGATAGTGTGTCTGATGTTTATTATCCATAGTGGTGGTAGATGTAATGATATTATGGGTGGTAATAGCGATACCGTGGCAGCAGCGTCACTTGCACTGCTAATCCTAGGAAGTGGTAGTCGTGGTGTGCAGTCTCAGGTAGCGCGCTGGAAGCTACATCCGTTTGCCACCTCCAGACACACCTTTCACGCGCCGACACCTTATAAATCCCCATGGTGTGCGCTGTCTTCACCTGCCTTGAATACCTTGGAAGGAGAAGATGGACTGGGCTGTAAAGCGGCTCTAAGGGAGTTGTGAGTGCGGGGTTAATGCAGGCTTAGACCTCACGCGTGATTAACGTCGCGATAAGCCAGAAACCACTCAGGGCAGGCAATTCCCGGTGCCAAAATAAAACAAACTGATATGAGGCGCAATGATTGTCTTGTTGGTGTTTGTGATTCAGGTGCTGGTGCGTATTTTTCATCACCAATAAAAATGAGTTGTGGTTGTTTTTCTTATCTTCATTTTAATTCATTTTATTCATCATTACGACTTGCCCTTTGCACTGGACCTTGAGCCTGTATTTACATTCACATTAGTTCTGAGATTTTCTGCGTATCTTTAGTAACTCTAGTCAAGGATTTATTCATGAGTGCATAATGATAATTCAACTTATTCCTCGGTATATGTTTTCGCTGCACCAGACAGCCGGCGCTTTTCACCTTTCACCTTGCATGAAGTGACACGGGACAACACCAGCACATTTAACTATTTACATCCTTGTAGTACACTCTCACATCTCTTCCACTGACCATCCTGTTACACCCACACGCACCCAGCTCAAACCTTCCACTCCTCCCTTCCATTGCCACCACACACACACACACACACACACACACACACACACACACACACCCTTCCATATGTGCCGTCATACACTACCCTGCACCTCCCTCTCGTGTACCTTATGTCCCTCAACTCACGTCCCCTCGGCCTCGACACCCACATGCACCCCGTCTTTCATAAGTTGGCTTCATACTGCTGCCATCTCTTCTCCTCCCATGCCCCACCGTCGCTCATAATGCCACCATCTCCCTGCCCCTTGCCCCGGTGCCACATCACCACACCATTACCTTCCCAGCAGGACTACTCTGACTCGGAGGAAGCTCGCCGCTAGGCCAGTATTGCTGTCGATAAGACGCCAATATCTTATTTAGTAGGGACCCACTGCGCAGTCCAGGCCTTCCTTCCATGGCTTCTTGTGCGCCGGGAAGTGGGTGGGGGTGCTGCCCTGCTGCCTTTCCTGCCTCGACCTGGGCTTGGTTGGTGCCACCGTTTTTATGTTTTCATAACACACACACACACACACACACACACACACACACACACGATTTATTGTTTACGAGTGTCGCAGGTGAATCCAGAGTTTGCAGAGGAATGTAGTATATCACGCTATACAGAAGTGTACTTAAACGGTTGTTATAGCAAATGAATGTGAACTACTTATTTTCTTCAAAGGGGTAAGTTATGTGATGGTCTAAATGAGGTGCTAAAAACATCAAATTATTATTATTATTATTATTACTATTATTATTATTATTATTATTATTATTATTATTATTATTATTATTATTATTATTATTATTATTATCATCATTATTACCTTTTCTCCTCACCTCTCCTCATTTAATGTTTCATCCTGTGTGTGTGTGTGTGTGTGTGTGTGTGTGTGTGTGTGTGTGTGTGAGAGAGTGTGTGTGTGAACCAGGTGACTATAATTCTCCCTTTCTCCCTTTCCTTCCTCATCTCATCATCTTTTCCAGCATAATTTCTGTAGCACATTTCCTACAAAAAAGATATTCTTCCAATATGTGATAAAATTTATGTTTACTAGTAATATGTAGACGTGAAGTAAATTAATAATCGTTATCATTAGTCTACCATTATTATTGTTTCTTTCCCTGTCCTAGAAACATTCCTCTGCGTGTGTGAAGACTCACTGACTTGTCTCCTGTAAGACGTTCTCTCTCCTTTAATGCTTCACTTCTTCCGAGTTTCTTAGCAATTCCATTTCTTTTTTGGCTACCTTGCTTGTGGCATTGCTGCTCCAACGTCTTCACCTCCGCCACTCCTCCCATGACGTGACTGACTGGCGGAGATTGTGGGGATAGTTCCCTGGGTGGCGATAAGGAGAGTAGCAGGGCGGCAGTAATGTGGGAAGTGGAGATAGTGAGGCTGAGAACGAAAACTCCGCACATTATCAAGTCATCGTTTTGAGTTAATGACTTTGTTCCATGACTTTGTCAGTAATGTGTTGGTAATGACATTTCGAACCAAGTAATGCACTCAGCGCAGTAACTAACGAAATGATTTCCCAGACGCCCACGATGGAATGAAAATATTTTTCAGTCTTTAAGTACAAATAAGATCGCATTAATGCCGCCGTATTATACTGAGTGAGTGAGGAAATTTCCTATTGTACATTGTTGCCGATGTGTTGTTAAAAGAAGAGAATGGAAGGCTGTGCCGAAGAACAACACTAAAACCAACGTAAAGTTTTAGTGGGAGACGAACCCAGCCAAAACGAGGTGACGTCAGGGGCTAGTTGACGGTCATTCGGTGTACACGCGGCTTTGTGCTCTCCCACATTTTACACACTTTTTACGACCGAGAAAAAAAAAAAAAGTAAAAAAAAGAAATACACGTTCATATCGTATTCATGCAGGCACAGAAACAGCAACAGAGAGAGAGAGAGAGAGAGAGAGAGAGAGAGAGAGAGAGAGAGAGAGAGAGAGAGAGAGAGAGAGAGAGAGAGAGAGAGACAGACGGACAGACAGGTAAACTGACATATGCCAACGTATAGAATGGTATACTCTATTCATTCTTTCCTGCATTCAAAAGAAAAAAAAAAATCCCATCCTTTTTTCCGGTATTTATATTTACATTTCAGCTTTTACCTTTAAAATTCACATGGAGTAGCATTCTCTTTCTCTCACTTAATTTCTCCTGCTTAACAATGAGAGGACGAGGTACTGAAAGTGCACCATTGTGAGTCTTGACGAACAGTACCGGGTCGTGAGCACCTGGAGGAGGAGGAGGAGACAGAGGAGAGAGAGAAAGGAGGAGGAGGAGGAGGAGGAGGAGGAAGAAGAAGAGAACGTTGTGGTGGCGCTGATGTGGATGGGAAAGAAAAGAAAAAGGAAGACGAAAGTATAGCAAGTTTAGAAGGAAAAAATATGTATTATGAAAAATTAATGTTATAGAATATAAAGGAAGATCCAGAATAATGCTTGAAGCGAAGAAGGAAGTGGAAGAGCAAAGAAAGCAAGGACGGAGGATAAAGTTGAACATAGAAAACGAACTGACAAATGGAATAAAAATAGAGTCGAAAGGTAATTCTCGATACGCTCACCAAGAAATAGGAAAGAAAATATGAAGAAGAAATACAAAACTTTTGCACGTGGAAACAATTGAAGACTTTTTTTTTTCCTTTCCCTCACAAACCAAAGTCTGCCACGAAGTGAGTCAGGAATGAATTGACTTTGATATATACCAAAATATTTTTATTTACTTGTATATTTACTTTGTCCCTGTCTTTATTTGTACACTTAAAATTCTTAATATAAATTTGCTAACGTTTCTTACCATCCGTTAGCTAGAAGGAGTCTGGTGTTCTCTCTCTCTCTCTCTCTCTCTCTCTCTCTCTCTCTCTCTCTCTCTCTCTCTCTCTCTCTCTCTCTCTCTCTCTCCAATTGCTTCCACGCGCCTGGTAGCAAGCAGGGGTATCGTAAACATTCACCGATGATGGTTAATCGTCCTCGCCTCCCGGCCAGGAGCGTCCTCTGGGATACCTCATTCTCTCCAGGAAATCACGTAATCGCCGCATCCTCTTGCCGGTATTGATACATATAAAGGACGTAACAGCCTTGAAAATGCACTCGTAAGTGGTCGCCGCTGCTCCCTTGATTCCTGGCAAAGTTTCAATGAAGATCTCTTTAAGTGCAGAATGTGATTTTATTTGCGTGTCTCGTTTAGGTTCCTCGCTGGGAAGAACTGAGGAGCGTGTATTAATGAGGAAGGAAAGTAAGGATGGTGATTAAGAAGTAATTAAGAGTTGTCTGGGCAAGAATCATGACTGGAAATGAGGACTGGTTTATGGTAAAGGAAAATAGTAGTGAGCAATAATTCTAAATAATGAGCTTAACATTATGCGCATTTTTTTTCCTTTTTTGGTGTCTTGAAGTCGCTGCCGTGCCCTCTGACGTGCGACTGCCAGGTCCTCCGCTGCTTATTCCCATGCGTTTTTCATGTAATTTTCCCTCACTTTGATAATTTGAATCACTAAATGTCTAACTTTTATTCGAACCAAATTTCTTTCTTCACTCTTCGTCCCTCGCCTCACCCTGCCGCCCTTCCTAGCGTCACTCTGCCGCCTTCCCTCGCCTCACCCTGCCAGGTACCCTCCCTCCTCTCACCCTTCCTCCCTCCCTCGCCTTACCCTCACCCTGCCGCCCTCCTTCCCTTCACTCTGCCTCCTTGCCGCCCTCCCTCGCCTCACCCTCGCCCTTCCCTAGCTATTGCCCCGAGATGGGACTTAGGAAAACCATCACGCCAACCTCTCCTGCGAGAATAGAGAGGAGGAAGAAGGCGGAAGAATATAGAGGTGCACGGGAACTCACAAGAGGAAAAGGAGGAAAATACGGATCTAAACGACAGAACAGCCGAAAAAGGAGGGTTACCCGGCGAAATAGGGGGAAATATTGGAAAGTTATATCGGGAATAGCTACAGAAGGATAAGAGAGAGAGAGAGAGAGAGAGAGAGAGAGAGAGAGAGAGAGAGAGAGAGAGAGAGAGAGAGAGAGAGAGAGTTCGAAGTGATATACGTGATGTGTGTGATGGAAAGTGTTGTTATCAGTATTGTTGTTGGTGTTGTTGTTGTCGTTGTTGTTGTTAGTAGTAGTAGTAGTAGTAGTAGTAGTAGTAGTAGTAGTAGTAGTATCATTATTATCATCACAATCATCATCATAATCATCATCATCATCGTCATCATCATCATCATCATCATCATCATCATCATCATCATCATCATCATTGTTTTTATCATAATAACCATCATCACCATCATCATCATCATCATTATTGCAGGTTCGTATGGCCATTTTCGTGTTTAATGAAGTTTCAGTATTGAACACCAAACATTAACTACCTTGAAGCATAGTTGTAGTTTGCTGCTTTCGTAAATTATAAGTTTCGAACTAATTTCCCATAATTTTGTACATTATTGCCACGCGGCACGTAATGACAGTCTGGTTTTATCATTATCATTATAAATAAAATAATTTTGGAAGCTTTATGGGTACAGCAGGTTGAAAATATTTAATAGGTAATGTATTTTTGTATGCTTTTTATTGGTTTATATTATTTCCGGTGAAGTGATTTATAATAGGTTGATTGTAATAACAAGCAGCAGCGTGATATCCATTATCCAGGCTTTGCTGCTCCGCGCCGCCCATGATCGATATGAAAATTTTATTGGCTAGGCAGGGGAGGAGAGAAAGGAGAGAGTTACAGCCGGATAAATATAACATAGGAAAGGGGAAAATATCATGAGAGAGGAATGATTTAAGGGAACCAAGGGGGAGTGCACGCAAAAGAAAGGAAACCGAAAAAATAAAGAGTTAAAAAAAAGTGGACAGGGAATAGAAAGCGGAGAAAAAATAGTAAATGCAATTTGTGCAGCATCAGGGAGGACGAGAGCGGCCCTCGCACCCGAAAGGACGCAGCTGGTCTGGCAATCACTTGCATCGCCACCGTCACTTGATCGGCCCAAAACTAGACAGCAGCTCGGCACCGCGATATTCTAACAGCCCGCGGAGGTTTGGTCGCCGCGTTATTCTGTACAGCATATATATCACATGGCGGAAGAGAGAGAAGAGAGAGAGAGAGAGAGAGAGAGAGAGAGAGAGGAGAGAGAGAGAGAGAGAGAGAGAGAGAGAGAGAGAGAGACGCCAGACAAACCACTAACCCAGTAAGTCTAAAAATTCGCGGGGAACTGTATAACATTTCGAGGTTTTGCAGTCTACTCGTAATTCTGGGCGGTCGGTGCAGCTTAAGGTAATTTGCATATATCATGATTTTGATATTTCCTGTGAAATACGTGTACTTCCTAAACACACACACACACACACACACACATACGGTTTACAGTCACTTCATACTGGGCCAGATAGTACTTAGGTCATATAGTCTTTAAAACAGATCGGCCTGAGTGCAAATAGGCCTCAGGACATTCGGTACTCGAGACAAGTAGGTGGATGGCTTAGTGAACGCTGTATTGGTGTGTGTGAATCCACATGCCGCCTTCAAGAAACCTGTAGACCAGACGTCAGAGTCTAGAGACATTTTGTGGACCAAGTGTCTCGAGAACTGAATATTTTAAGGCCTATTTACAATCAGGCCGTTCTGTCTTAAGGATCATCTTACGTGAGGCCCATATGACCTGAGTACCATCCTTCTCAGTAACAAGTGACTGGCTCTCCACCTCTCCACACACACACGCACTGTACAAAGGCAACAAACACCTCGTCACATCATCGTCCACGGTCACCTGCACCCTTCCCTTCCTTGCTAACCTTTATTTTTCGCCTCTAATCCGTCATTTAGATGTCACTGGTCTCCTGAATTGTGCTTGGAGAAATATGTGTCCCTTTGTTCCTGCCGTCGTGCAATTAATTTCCCTCCACTCTCACCGGATCCCTCTTCCCGCCCTTGGTCCCCTTTTGTCTTATCTCCGTCCCTCGTCCTCTTTTGGAAGGTAATGTTTTCTCCATTATTTACCAGCATTACATACACAGCTGCACGTTTGTACTTCAACCAGAGTAAGAATAATGAGCCTCATCACTCATTGGAGTTAAAACTGACCCTTTTTTACTCTTTTTTTATTTTTTCTTCTCTTTTTTTTATTAATTTTGCGTCATTATTTTACGTTGTGACTCATTTATGCATTATGTCATTATATAATGATGCGTTTTTTGCATGTTCAGTATCCTCCAACTTTCAATTTTCTATTCATGTTGTATTATTAATGATGCAGAATGTCTTGCTGGGGAACTGGTGACCTTTATTCGAATGGAGCCAACCAGAGACACGTCATATGTCTTTTGGTGTGCCTCGATCAATTAATGGTCACTTGCACGACAAAGGTAAACAAGTAACTGAGTGCCCTGGGTAACAGATTCTTAGCGCAGAGGGAAAGTAGGTGAGCGTCATGACACAACTGTTTTCATTTTACCTTGTCCACCTCCTCCTCTTTCTCCACCACCACCTCTTCTTCCTCCTCCTCCTCCTCTTCCTCCTCCTTCTCCTCCTCCTCCTCCTCCTCCTCTTGCTCTTCTTCTTCCATTTGTTATGTTTCCTTTCTTTCTATATTCTTTATATTCTTTCTTTTTCTCCTGATGCTGTTTTTGCCGCTACTCCTCCTCCTCCTCCTCCTCCTCCTCCTCCTCCTCCTTCTCCTCCTCCTCCTCCTCCTCCTCCTCCTCCTACTACTACTACTACTACTACTACTGCTACTACTACTTCGTTCTTCATCCTCCTTCACACTTCTCCTTTAGTTTCCTGAGTGGGCGCATCCTTACCTGCGTGAGTCCCAGCCTGTGCCCCTGCCCGCGCTCATCTCCTCTAAGCTGCAGAAGTCTGTCTTAAGGCTTTGATGCGAGTGTCTCTGAGCGCGAGCAGGAAGGTGTCTGTCAGTCTTTTTTGTTACATCGATCTGTGTATTTTCCTCTTTGTCATCCACCTTTTCTTTTCTTGACGACATTTCTTCCCCTCTCTTTTCCTTCACGTCTCACATCCGGGAGGTTACGAGGCGCGGAAACAATTGTCGTGCCTAGGCGGTAGTTACTTTTGCATTTTCTCATTAATTATACGAATTACCGCCGTAGTGAAACTCTGCGATTTTATTATTAATGGTAATAACGCGGTAGTTTTGCAAGGAGGTCTGGCACGCCGCGATCACTCGGCTCGACACACTTCACAGCGTAATTACATAATGTCAATCCCAAAGAGGAATATTCAGCCACTTGGGTTCGTTTTATCTTGACGGGCAGGAGAGATTCAACACTAAAGTCGAGATTCAACCCAGATTGTTTGACGAGACCCCGAGTGGCCGCTCTTGTCCCTCTCGCGCCTCTTATCCCGCTCCCTCCTCTCTCTCTCTCTCTCTCTCTCTCTCTCTCTCTCTCTCTCTCTCTCTCATTATTCTCAATTCTCTCTTCCATCTTCCGTCATTGTTATGCTAGTCTGTCTCTCACCTCTTTTGCAGCATATATTGTGTTTATATTTTTCATCCTGCACTCAAGGCATGTCAAATACTATTAACTCACTTTTATCATGCACAGTATCCTTTGTTTTGCGTCTTTTTGTCATAAGCCTAGTATTATTTAAGTAGGTCTCCCTGAACTTCTCCCTTTATAACATTATACAATATGTCTCTTTCCTTCATGTCTTCACCAGCTCAGTGTATTTCTTTCACTTAAGTCTCCTTCCTTTTTAGTTTAGCTATGATGAACTGTTTTGCTACTGTCTCATTTGCATTACGGACTGTCGTCTCTTGTCTTGTCTTTAGCAGTATATTATTGTCCGTATTGCAGCATTTCTCCCTTAATACTTCGAGTTTATTCATTGTAAAGTGTTGCTCTTTAGTGTCCTTCATGACTTTACGTGTTTCAGCTTATACTGGCCTGGAAGTTGTCGCTGGAAGGTGGTCTTTCTGTGGCCTCTTTCCAGGTCTAGTCTAGTCTCAGTTCAGTTTGCGTTCTTGACGGAGAAATATAAAAGAGGGTGCGGTAAAATTTTGTGCCATTTTCCGCGTGGAGGTTAATGTGTCGGGGAACCAAACAGGCAAGTCCTTATAGTGGCAGTCTGCGTTTGTGGTGCCTCGGGTAATGTGATTTTAATTACGAGCCTGTTACCCAATACCCCCTCAAGTAGTGATTCCTAATTCCCAGTTTCTCTTCTTTACGTTTTCACACTTTCGCGACTTTCTCTCTCTTTCTCTCTCTCTCTCTCTCTCTCTCTCTCTCTCTCTCTCTCTCTCTCTCTCTCTCTCTCTCTCTCTCTCGACTACGCTCCCGTCATTTACTTTTTTCTCGTCACTTTTTACCACTTCTTGCTATTCCTTTGATTTTCACTCGTCTGTACCAAGGCTTCCTCTCCTCGTCGCTTTCTCTCTCCCAGCAATCCACTGCACCTCTTTCCTCTTCCCTCCCGCGGGCTCCTCTGGTCTCCCCACCATTCCTACTTGACAAATGGCTGCCCCGCCTGACACGGCGCCGCTCGCTACAAAGGTGATTCAACCACCAATACAAAATAAATTGTGATAGATGAATACTCCACGCATGTAGGCGGTCAGGCGCCTAAAACGATTGAAACACGGGAGAAGGGAGCCAGTGGGAGGTGAAGTGGCTGGAGAGGGTGTGGGTGGGTGAGTGAGTGGTGGTGATGGCGAAGCAGTAGTGGTTGAGGGTCAGTAACAAACGATGGTGAGCGTGACTTATGGTGTTTGTGATGGTGTTGATGGTCCAGGAGGGGTTGTTGATGGTGATGTTGATTGCGATGGTAGTGATAGTGTTAGTGGTGATGATGAAATGGTCGTGGTGGAGCGCTAGAGATTTTTTTCCTCAATATTCTCTCCAAGTTCTAAGTAATTGATATTGTCACGTAACATTTCCTTTAAAACTTACAACACGATAAACAGAAATGAGAGGCAGGGGACACAGCGGCGATAAGCTTAAAGGATACAAGAAAAAAAAAAAAAAAACAGGAAAACTCTTCAGACTTTATTTACAACCTTGATTTTAATGCGAAGACAAATATAGCGAGAAAAACTTTCAAGGAGAGTTTGTGTGTGGCGCTGTGTGGAGGAGCACGGCTGAGGAGTTGTCCTGCCGGCACACGTACATACAAGGAGACGCACCTGAATAAACAATAAATCGTTGTTGCCTGCACCTCTGTTACCTGCATGGCGTCGTGACATTCAATAACATTCATGAGACGAATGCATTACCGGCTCACGATTTACGGACGCATCAAAGAGAGGCACACACACACACACACACACACACACACACACACACACACACACACACACACACACACACACACACACACACACACACACACCAGTCGCTTCCTCGTGTATTCTTGTTGAATGTTTGACCTTCCCAGTCTCATATCATGTTGTTATTGTGTTATTATGCTGTTTGTAGAAGGTTTGTGTTCCAGTGATACACGTGTCTTGCATTAGGTGCCTTTTAAACGAGTCTTAATATGATGTTTCATTGTTGACTGGTCTTGGAAGTGTAGAATTCTTACGTGACATAACTTTAGTGTGTGTGTGTGTGTGTGTGTGTGTGTGTGTGTGTGTGTGTGTGTGTGTGTGTGTGTGTGTGTGTGTGTAAGAGAGTATATCTGTCATGTAATTATTTTAAGATATCTGTATTACTTGTGTTCTTGTTTTGATAAATGTAATAGAAATTGCTGAATCATGTAGGTTAGCCTCATGAACACGTTTTCTGTCAAAATTGTGTTTCTCGGCCTTGCGGTCATTATGGTAATCGTGGAGAGCAATACATCTTCCTTCCAAGAATGGCCTAACCTCTTGTCTGTAGCATAATGCGTTTTCCAGACCCATCATATGCTCGTGTGGATCCCAGCTTTTGAATGTATAATGACCTCGATTTGCATGCTTGGCCAGAAAAATCTATCTCATTAGCTGCTTCAGTGTGCTCTGAAAACAGGAAACTGCCACATATAAACTCTTTAATAGGCAGTTTCGTATTTTAAAACTTTTATTATAGACGGATTTGCTTGTATTTTTTCGCAGACAAGACAATTTTCTGGTTCATCTCTCAATCACATTACGCCAGGGGCAAGCAGGAAGGAGAGTCTTCGAAAGCGGCCCTATCTGCTTGTTCCACGCTCTCGCCTGCTGAAAGAGGAAGACACGAAATAAGGACAGAAAAATAGCCCAGCCTTGTCGTCGCGGAGTTGGTCTGAATGTTTTCCTTCCGTCGACGAAGTCAAATTGATGCCTTTTACGACGTTCAGCAGCTGCCCGCGGCCGTCACGTATACCTTCTGGGGCTCGACGCTTTGGCCGCAGCGACGTCCCACTCCAGGCGGGCGAGGGGTAGTAATGGCCGTGGTGATGGTGCCTGACGGGGGTTGTTAGCGTGCCGGCAGAACTCCTGGTGTAATAGAATGAAGAGAAGGAAGGGGAAAGAGAGAAGTTGTAGGACAGTATGAAGCCGGAAGTTAGGATAGGGATGTGGAGAGAGAGAGAGAGAGAGAGAGAGAGAGAGAGAGAGAGAGAGAGAGAGAGAGAGAGAGAGAGAGAGAGAGAGAGAGAGAGAGAGAGATATTGCAGTTTTGGTTGCATAAAGAAACAGATTTGTTTTAAACCTTCTGGAAAACCATATTAGTTGAAGCTGAATTAACAATACAGTTCCCGGAAGGAGGGACGCGCGGGGAAGGAAGGAAGGAAGGAAGGAAGGAAAGGCGGAAGGAAGGAGTGACGGAAAGCGGGAGAGGGAAGGAGGGAGAATGGTAGGCGGCGAGAACTCACCCTCCCTCATGACGGAATTGACTTGACCACTCACTAATACTCGTAAATTTGACTGAAAGAGAGCGTCACAAATGTATCTCCCTCTAGAATCACGAGCACAAATATATACCATAAATATTTCATGACGGTGTTTACATAAAATCGTCATTTATATTACTGGAACGGTCTGTCCTTCTGCGCCTGCTTCTTATTTCTTCAGGAGTTGCTACAGACTTGCTTTACATCCTTACCTTGCTTTGCCTCGCTTGTAAACTTGTATCCTCTGGTAAGGGAGTCTCAGACCAGGCCCGTGTAATGCATGAACCGTGTTAAGCTCCTTTTCTCTCCGTTTTATAACTTGAACTAACTCCAATAAAGCCACAGCACTATTGTATACACAGTCCACGTCACATCCCACCGTACTATAAAGTTTACGGTGCGTGGAAACGAGATGAATACAAAGACCATATGGAAAAAGAAAAAGGAATATAAAAACGTGTAGGTACTGTTGGAGTTCTCTCTGTGTGTGTGTGTGTGTGCGTTTGTTGTGTGTGGGAGGGGCAGTGTCTGCTGCAAGCTCTCATTTCAGCATGTGTGCGTGCGTGTCACGGGCTTATTGTTAGCTGACTTACGCCTTTCTAATACAACTCACTAAAGGGTAACGCTCAGGTGGTAAGGTTCCTCATTCGTTGCGTTTCCTTGTTGTTTTTGTTTTTGTTGTTGTTGTTGTTGTTGTTGTTGTTGTTGTTGTTGTTGTTGAGTGGTAGTGGTGGAAGTGGAAGTGGTGGTGTTTCTCTTTCCATGCATTATGGAGAAGGGTGTCTGTGAGAGAAGTGGAGAGAGAGAGAGAGAGAGAGAGAGAGAGAGAGAGAGAGAGAGAGAGAGAGAGAGAGAGAGAGAGAGAGAGAGAGAGAGAGAGAGAGAGAGTATCGATCGAAGGAGAAGGAAGGAGAAAAGTAATAAAAAAAATGTCCCTGCGGAGATTCTCAAATGACGTGTAGCTGTGAGGGGAAGAAATAATGGAATCTATATTATGTTTCGTGTCATTAACTTTTCACGCCTGTCTTGTTTTTCCTTTCTCCAGTTGCACATTTCCTTTTCTTTCCTCTTTATTACATCTTTGCTGCTTTATTTTCTTCTTTAGCACGTGGACTATCATTAGGTTAGTTTTTTTCTTTCTTTTTAATCATCTGTGTTTAGATATGGGTTATGATAATTTCCCCCTCATGTTATGGACAAAAACCCATCTCGACTGCACACACACACACACACACACACACACACACACACACACACACACGGTATTCCTTTCAAGATAATGTTAAGTATAGAGTTGTCTTGTTTTTACCGTAGTTTTTCTTCCCTTACCTCTTTGATCACCTGTGCTCTTGATTGATGTTCTAGTACAAATGTGACACAGGTGATTTTTATGTACTCGTTGATCTGCTTAGCCAACCCTGTCTTCCTGAAATATTCCACTTCCTTCCTCCGTACATTCCCTTTGTCTTGCATTCTCTTTATATATATATATTTTTTTTGTTGTAAGTCTTCAAGTACTTCCTGTTCCACGTACTCTTGCATAGCTGTTACACGTGTGTTTCCCTTTTTCTAATCTACTTATTATTTCTTATTAGCAACTTTCCTTTGTTATTTTTTTTTCCTTTTCTGTCGTGTCCTTGTTTCTTATTATGGTTCTTTCTTTATCTTGTGTTCCACTCAATGACCAGCGGTGCCTCAAGTCTCAGTACACTACACGCAATGCCACATGACCCGCTTGGTGACCCTGTTTGCCCAATTAATCTCGCTACTCATGATATAAATCAGAATAATGAATAATTTCTGTGTTAGCACAACATTAAACACACGTAAATAATCAGCATCTATCTGCTCGTTAACGCTGGAGTCACAAGGAAGGGAGGCAATGCGTAATTAGCCAAGACTGGAAACATCAAAGCATGGAAAAGATGGATTATTACCGTTTGAAGTGTACCGCCAACATATTATAATCCGTCATACATTCATACATTATTACTGGCATTGATTTTTCTTTCAGTATTGTTTGGGAAAAAGAATAACAATCATGTTGTGTTATTTCTTTTATGACCCATATTCAAGTAAAATAAATTACTACTTATACATAGCTATGATTATTAAGCTACTTATATATGTAATAAGGAACTAACGTGAGCATCAAGCCGGCAATTACACTGACAGACAGACACATGCTGGCTGTATAGGAAGCGTGAACAGTGGTTTCTCACACACACACACACACACACACACACACACACACACACACACAGACACTTGCTTGTCTCAGTCAGTTTCTATTGTACAGTCGCTGTCTCCACTTGGATTTGTGTTTGTTGTCGAGGGAAGCGCTGTCCAGTCTCATACAGGCTGTTACTCTGCACTTATGGATATTCATCAAAATGGACAAGATTGGGCCAAATTAATCAGACCATTCCCAGAACACTTACTCAATGAGGGTCCATCTCGCGTACTTTTTATCTGCTTTCCGAACACCTTGTATTTATTTTCCTAACATTCTGTATGAGTCATTCTCTCCGTCCCACATGCTTATTCACTCATGATTTCAAACCGTTTCATGTGCTGCATCAGGTGTTCATAATGAGGATAACAGTGTATGTTCTTTTTTGTAGTTTTATGTGTTATATAATACCATGAGCTGTGTGAAACTCCAATTACAGCCGAGTCTTGACAGAAAATATTGTCCGTAATAATTTGTATATGTAGTGTTGCACTGTCAACATATATATATATATATATATATATATATATATATATATATATATATATATATATATATATATATATATATATATATATATATATATATATATATATATATATATATATATATATATATATATATATATATATATATATATATATATATATATTTATTTGTTTATTTATTTTGTTTTTTTCCTTGGGACAAAGCTCTCCCACGCCACCTATCCGTTGTCGTCTCTAATACACCTGGTGACATGTTGACAGTGAGTCTTGTGTTGTCCCACCCGCACCAGGAATGGGGCTTTTCTTCATTGCTGCTCTGATCCCTGGATGAGACGGACGAGGCTTTCCTAGTGGACTCTCTCTCTCTCTCTCTCTCTCTCTCTCTCTCTCTCTCTCTCTCTCTCTCTCTCTCTCTCTCTCTCTCTCTCTCTCTCTCTCTATGCCTTCGTGTGTGTCTCCTCGCACCCTGCTCTGCGATACTTCCGATAATGTGAGCCCCAGAGGGTCCTTCACGGCACTGAAACTTTGCACGGTCATCCAACCCTCAACACTGTGACTTATCTACGCCTCCGCTTCCCGTCTGAAAGTTGATCTGCACTGGAGTTATAAAAAGAGGAGAGGGGATAACATTAGAACTCCGACTGGTATTATGCTTAATTTGAATGTTATAAAAATATAACCATTACATCACACTACTGGAGCATATTAGAAGTCTAAGGGATAGATTTTAGTATAAATTTATGAAAGGAGGAGGGTCTCAGGCTATGCTGTTTTTGAATACACAAGAATGGTTTTTGTTTATACTTTAGATACTGTTACCTAAATCTTTAAACAACGTGATAGTGTATTTTTGCATTTTATTTATTTATTTTAACTTGAGTGGTGGATTTTGTCACTAGAAGCAATTCAAACTTGATTTCGTCTTGGAATAAAACGTGCCATTCAAGTGAAAATGCTCGATGAAGGACACGCCGCTCTTTGAACAAGTTAGTTCCTCGCGTCTTTTTCACGTTGGAATTGCTTCACCCTCTATACTTTTTTTTCTGTAGCGCGTCCCAGATGCCCTGATCGACGGACCCACCAAGGTCACTGGGCGAGCATCCGAACGTAAGGGAAAGAAGTTGCCTCTCGATAGGAAATAAAAATAGAACATGGCGAAGGTTGAAACAAAAAGAAAAACAACAACACTTTTTTTTTGCAGTATATTCCATAAACTGAGCGAAAATATAGACAAGTTGCACATTTATATATCAGTGTACGTATCCATTGAAACATCTGTATATACACATTTCTCATATATTTTGCCCCGTCGATTTCTGTCCCTTCTCTCTCTCTCTCTCTCTCTCTCTCTCTCTCTCTCTCTCTCTCTCTCTCTCTCTCTCTCTCTCTCTCTCTCTCTCTCTCTCTCTCTCTCTCTCTCTCTTTCTGTGTGTATGTGTGTGTGTGTGTGTGTGTGTGCAGAGGAGAGAGAGAGAGAGAGAGAGAGAGAGAGAGAGAGAGAGAGAGAGAGAGAGAGAGAGACGACAAAACGTCCCGCACTTACAAAAATGAGACTCAGGTTGGCAGTTAAGGTAACTGTTGTATGAGAGAGGAGAAGTGCAGTGAGTGGACGAGAGTAAATTAAAGAAAGGGAAGCAAGGGGAGAGGAACGAGGGGAGGGGAGTGAGGGAAAGAGGGAAGTTGGCCGCTCGAGTTGTTTTCTGGACTTCATGTAACCAGAAATCAGTATTAAGTGCTGGTTAACTTTCCGATGCGGGGAGTGTTGGCCCGCCGCCAGCAGAGGGGGCGAGGGCAGCGTAGGGAGCTGGGCAAGGGAAGAATGATAATAAAAAGAGGGACGAAGAGTGGAGATGTAAAGAGAAGAATGTCTCTCGCTTCAGTCGTTCATTTCTCTCGTCTTTGAAAATGGAATAAGGAAAGTCAGCGTTTTAGTTTACATTCCTGATTTTATTTATTTATTTTTTTTTATTCTTTTCGCTTATTTTCATCTAAATATTTCTTAGTTGTTTCGTCCTTCTTTTTCAAATTCTGCTTCTTCAATTTTTCCTTTCATACACGATGCACACCGCTTCATTCCTATTTTTTTCCTATGCCTTGTCTCTTTTTTATCACACCCACGCTGTGTCGCTTTTTATCACCTCTTTCCCTCATCTAATGTTTATGCAAGTAGTAGGAAGAAATTTTCCCTGACCGATACAGGATGGATACTTTTTTTGATACCAGAAAATAAAGACTCCACTCGGATTGGCTCCTCTGTTCCCTCCGCCTCGTGGGACAGAGAACCCGAAGCCAAGGCCGCGGGGAGAGTTGTTTGAGGGTCTTGTCCGACTTCTAAAGCGAGGGAAGTGAAAACTGAAGCATATTTTTATTTATTCGGGACCCACTGTTGTCTGTTTGCTGTATAATTTATTTTCTTGAATATATGATAAATTTAAAGTATCATTATTATGCAGACAAAATAATAAAAACATTGAAAGTATTTCCTCTTGGTGTAATATAACTGAAAAGTCATTTTGACATCAAATCAGCGGAAGGTTGGCGTGAGCGTTGACGATAAGGCACTCCAAGGCACTCCGGGCGAACCCTTACCGAGGCAAACAGGAACTTGGCCTCAGTGTTCGCAGCTCCTGAGAACATTGCCATATTCGCGGTGGGTTCGGCGGGACCATAAAGAAAGCCCTAGTCCGCCGGCACCCAGAGGTTTCCCCGCCGTCTGGCCTCGCTGCAAACTTGGCCTGTTACCTACTCGTGCCTGCAGTTTATAGGTAGTAAAGTCTGAGTGAAAGAGCCATAACCACAGGGCGCATAATTGGGTTAAATGATAAAGTACTGAATATACAGTATACCACATCCACCCTCACGCTCCTGTTGGTGTTATTTCTGCTAATTCTCATTAATTTTCCGTATCTAAATCACAAAGTTGGTCATATCCCTGAGGAACGCAAGTGTGTAGTCTCTTTATAAGCGCTGATATGAGGGTACACTGTTTTGTCAAAGGGAAGATGTTCTTTCAGACTCTTCGTTGCTGAAGTTTTTTGAAACTAATATTCTTATGTTATACTACTTCCATTTTTTTCTTTTTTGTCATATTTTATTCTCTTATCCAGCAATTTTCTTTTTATTTTTTTTATCTTTGTAGTTTTGCTTTAATAATGTAGGAACATGTAACGCTCCCCATATTAATCTAACCTTTGCTTTAAACCCATACAGGATGTTGGAAAATGTCAGTCCTGCCATACCTTCCGTCTGTGTGTGGCTGAAAGTCAAAACACAGTGAAGAGAAAATGGTGGTAGGAGGAAGAGAGAATATGTGAAAATGCCTGTAGTCTATATAAAAAAAATAAATAAATAAATAAAAATTTAAATAAAAAAAAATAACCCCTTCTGATGTAGGTTATTTGTTTGCCTGACTCAGCTTCAATATCTTCGTCCGCAGTGCCTCGATCGGGTGTCCAAAATGCACATAATTAATTTGAGTTAATCCGATTATAAATTAGATTAAATCTCCGAAAACCGACGTCGACCCGTGCCCTCAACATTTACCCTGAATGTGTGTGTGTGTGTGTGTGTGTGTGTGTGTGTGTGTGTGTGTGTGTGTGTGTGTGTGTGTGTGTGTGTGTGTGTGTGTGTGTGTGTGTGACTGTTTTGAACATACGAGTATATGTGTTTCTATATACGTATTATGTATGCACGTCTGCGTGCATGCGTTCCTCAACATTTAGTTCCTTCAATTATAACCTCGTGGTCATGAATAATACATCCCTAAGGTAAACAATACTCATGCACTACAAACTCTTAATTACATACATACATGTTTTTGAAACACACACACACACACACACACACACACACACACACCTAAACAGACGACTGCCCCAACTAGCGCCTCTTCCTACAGTGACACAACCCCGGGAACACAATCCTCCCTTAAAAGCCACTTTCACTCACAAAAGAGAGAAGGAACAATGGAGGCGGCAGGAACCACAGACTGACTACGGAGACAAAGAGGGTGTAAGACAAGTTATGTGACGAGAAAGACCAAGGCGAAACATTCACTCGTCATTACACTGGCGAGTTTAACATTTTGCCTGAATCAAAAAATACTTGTGTAGCACATGGCAAGCTTTCCTAGGGACAAATAAAATTAAGGCATTGATCTGTTCTTGCGGCGCATCTGGCGAGGCCTCCTGTATGCGGGGTGCGGGCCCCATCTATTCTCCATTTTACGTTGATGTTGGGGATATTTAGATTTTCATTTTACCTGAAAGGGATGTCAAAAAGTTTCTCCAGATTTCAATTGCATTTGCAATACAATTTCAACAAAATACGTTCAGTTGGTGTTTCAAGGCGAAAATGTCTGAATTTCGTGTAATTCAGGCTTGGGCTGGTCGCGCGACTTGCAGTTTGGAACGACTTCGAGCTGAGGAAAAGTTTCCATGTGTTTCATAATTAGTTTTATGGGGCACAAAACCCAACTCCCGCCGAGAGCTGTGTGATCATTGCTCCCGACCCGCGAGTTGAAACAATTCAACTGTACGAGTATCTGTTTTTTTTTTTTCTTTCTTTTTTTCCAAGGTGCCGTAACCAGCTTGTGTAATTTCGCACACCAGAAGCTGGACATGAAAGTTTCCAGAAGCTTCTGACAAACGTTACCGAGAAGGAAGCGAGGGAAGCAGGATGCGGTTAGAACGGAAGGGAAAATGGAAGTGAGAGGCACAGGCCGTGAGGGAGGCATGGGAGTCAGTAGAGGGTAGTCACTCTCCTCTTAACTCCACTGCATCACGTCTGACTAGCAACAGTGAGCACGAAGCATGATTGTGGTGTTCGCACGGCATCACACACCCGCCGATCTCTATCCCTGGCGGCGGAATAAATGAAAGTGCTCCGTGCTCAGGCGGCTAATGAGTTCAACCTTTTTTCTGGTTCGAGGATAATTTCTTACATGCGGCTGAAATAGAAGAGAAAGCGCCTGCAGCCTTTATTGAGCGTGCGCCTGAACCGCTGTCTGGTGTGGGAGAGGTGTGTGGGGGGCAATAAAGAAAAGAAGGAATATAACTTTTAACATAATTTATACACAGAAGCAGGAGAAAGGAAAGTACATTGATCAGGAAAAGGAAAATTCTCCCTCCTTGTAGCTGATTCTTCTTCTTCTTCTTCTTCTTCTTCTTTCATTCAGCCGTACTGTCCTCTGTTAGCTGCACACACTAAATAATATATTTTCTTTTTAAAAAACAGAGTCCGCATGTGTGGTGTCAGCAGTTTTGCTACACTTGCCTTTGATACATTTCACAACAGTTTTGATACATGTCTTCAATATTTCACGAGGGAACCCTGCCTACTCGTTACTTTTTTATCGTGGGACATGGAGGGTTGAAACTTCATTTTTTTGTTGCAGAATAGGTGGGTGGCGCGCATGTCCGGCTTTCAGTGAGCTCCATCAGGATTCCACGAAAAGGTAAAATTACTGGTTTGAGTCCTTGGAGCCACAGTAAAGTGTCAGATTTCTAGTTTTTCATGTTTGTAATGGCGCGGCAGTGTCTCGCGTAGGCCGAAGTCAGTGCAATAGATCTCTTGGTCACGAAGTGCAAGATGTGTCACGGTGGATAGAGTGAATCTAATCAAGCACTTAGGGAGACTGGAGTTAGCGTCAGAGGTCAAGTTGCCGAAGGCAGCTGTATTGTTTGGGAAGCTGTAGCGGTAACAGCAGCAGCAGCAGCAATAGTAGTAGTAGTAGTAGTAGTAGTAGTAGTAGTAGTAGTAGCAGTTGTAGTAGTAGTAGTAGTAGTAGTAGTAGTAGTAGTAGTAGTAGTAGTAGTAGTAGTACTAGTAGCAGTGGTAGTAGTAGTAGTAACATAATCATAGTAAGAGACACTCACGCCAGGATTGGAAGCGTGTGCCGGGCAGCATTGCTATGAACCGTCACCTTTATATCGACTTGCACTGTATCCAAGAATTTTTGTTCGCTCAGTGTGAAAGTAGCAGAGTAGTATTTTCTTACTTTCTACGGTTAAGTTGATTAAAGTAAAGTCACAAGTACTGCTCTCATACCAGTAAACCACGAAGACACTTCTTGTGAGATCTTTTACGTCGCTTTGTACCGCGCGCTACAGCTGTGGTCGTTGAGAGGACTTTGGCTGAAGTTTTTATTTGCTCCGTATACTGCCACATCCAAAAGTGTTAAGTTTATGTTATCTCTGTGAACAAATATTTTTGCCATACTAACAAGGAAGCAGCAACGTATTTAAGAGGCTGTGTATTTGACTATGTGTACATTAATGTGGTACTATACTTTGTAGCGTTTAAAGTAACATTTACACAATATTGCTTAAAGTTAGTGACGCAAAAGGTAACAGTTATATTTTAAAAGAGAAAAAAATATCATCAGGTTGAAGGAAATCGTCGACATTATCGCAATGCTCGAATAAGGAAGAGAATTAAGGAGCTGCTTCTTACTTTTACGGAAAAGACTTGCGTTTGGAAAAGTTATACGTAATACTAGGTTTTAATTGCCAGTAACAAGTAAGGATTTCTCTCTCTCTCTCTCTCTCTCTCTCTCTCTCTCTCTCTCTCTCTCTCTCTCTCTCTCTCTCTCTCTCTCTCATAATCAAGTTTCAGTATGCCCTTCCTTATTTGTTCTCATCGTGGCCCAAGTGGCTGAGCGCGACTCACTCATGGCCGGACTCGGGGCTCCGGCACATGACCTTTCAGCCCAGACTGTGCTTTAAAGTCGCCGCCACGTGGACGGAAAAAGAGGATAGATCGTTCCCTTCGAGTACAGAGGAGGAGAGGGGGGACGAGCAGTGGTGTGTGTGAGTGTAAGAGAGAGAGAGAGAGAGAGAGAGAGAGAGAGAGAGAGAGAGAGAGAGAGAGAGAGAGAGAGAGAGAGAGAGAGAGAGAGAGAGAGAGAGAGAGAGAGAGAGAGAGTACTCACTTTTCTTCTTTTCATCCGTTAAATGAAGATAACCATATCAGCATCTGAATCTATGGACAGGTTACACGAGGTTGAATAACGTGCAGACCAAGATCACACTCGGCGCATGGACATGTAACCGAAGGAGCCAGGCCAAACTTCAGGATGGGACTAAAGTTGGAAAGTTAACGGTAAAAAAAAATTTCACAAACCAAGATTTCGAAGGGTAAAGAACAACAAAGAAGGATGGAAAGGACAGAGACAAAAACAGTCCATAGGTGACAAAATACGAAGAAGGAATGAGAGTATTAAGTTTCTGGAGTCCATTGATAGGGTTGTCTCGCGAGAAGACTTCTTTGACATCCCTAAGCCTTGAGGAATTTCATAATGATAAGTCAGAGCCGGTGCAAGGGATTCCAGCCTGTGTGTCGCCGTAACTGAAGCCTCTCTTTCTCTTGGGACCCAGTCCAGGTTTATCCAGACTTTATCTTCCAATTTATTTTCCTAGACAGTTTTCAAAGAAATTAATCTACTTTTTACCTGTGTCCGTGTGGTATTTGAATGTTTTAAGTAACAATTACACTGCCAATGTTCCCTCAGTGAGTTATAAAGTTCCGTGTAGTGGGGAGATGGTAAGCTGATGGCACATCAGTAACAATAATAAAATAGAAAGAAGGAAGAAATAGTATATATATATATATATATATATATATATATATATATATATATATATATATATATATATATATATATATATATATATATATATATATATATATATATATATATTTTTTTTTTTTTTTTTTTTTTTCGAAGAGTTGCAGTGCATTACTGCACACACTTAGCACACACACTCACATTACTGCACTGCTAGCTACGAAGCTAAAGCTAAAGTTAAGAAGTACTTACGTGATCCATCTGTGACTTGAAATCCCGGACCACTTAGCCATTTATGGAGGTTTGACCTAGCCGTCCTAAGGAAACTTTAGGCGAACATGTCAGAAGCTTTGAAGCCAACCGTCAGGTATCAATGTTGTGTCGTATTGACTGTCTCGTCGAGAATCTATCACTGGGGAAACCTTTCCCCTCCCTCATGTAATATTGCTGCCAAGTGAGTTAGGAGAGATTCGCCCGACACCAAAATTACGAGGAAGTTGGTGTCGAGTGTTCGTTAGTCGTCTTTAATTCCAAATCTGCTGCATCTTTTATTTTTTTATTTAGTGTCTTATTAATGAAGAAAAGAAAAAAAAATAGTGTTCGTATTACCTCCTTGAGTATTGGCTTCAGTACTGCATAGCCGTCAGTACCCATAAAATGTTGAATTCCCTAAGTAGAGATGCGTGTGTTGCATTCCATATGCAGCTGGACATTTTCTCATTAAATGTAATCATTGCCACCTACTCAAATAGTAATGAATTAGTCTTTTGTTAATTAGCTATCCTGTCCCTCTCTTCTTCTGGTCAGCGCAAGCTAGCATCCATTAATCAGTTGCTAATCTATGACTCACATTCATTCCTTTGTGTGTATTATTTAATATTATGTACTTAGCATTCCCTTCTCATAATGTCAGTTCTATTTTTTTTATTTCTAACTTTTCCTCTCAAAGGCGGCAGCTCTCGCATCCTTCCCTTTGTCTTTCCGGCCTCTCCTTTCTCGCCAGCCCGTGTTTTTCTCTCCTTTCTTCGTCGTTTTCCAACCTCAACTCTTCCTTACGTCTCTCGTCTCACCCATTTCCTGCCTTCGTTTTCTGTCTTCTCGTCCTTCCTCTCCATTTAATTTCTTCCTCTACCGTTCACGTTCTTTACTCCCTTCCCTCCCTTCTTAATCCTTTTCTCTCTCCCGCTCTTTCCTCCACCTCATCCTCGCCCTCCCTTTTCTCCCTCTTGTCATTTATCTCGCCTCTCCGCCGGTGCTTCACACTTTCTGTGGTATTTAGCATCAACGTATCACGCAGTTTCTGCGAATTACACCCCCGAAAGCTCTCCTCTGGGACTGGAGGTATGTCGTTGGCATCCCTTAGTTGGGGCGCGTGTCTCTTGTTCGGGCAGGCGGGGAGGGACCACAGCAAAGGAGGAGGTGGTGGTGTTTGTAGAAAATTTTCTGGTACTTCATAGCACAAAGCGAAAGACACACAATGCGCCCGAGCACTCGCTCCCGCGCATGCACCTGGGCGACACACACACACACACACACACACACACACACACATACTTGTACTTGAGTTCATAGATTCAGTTTTATCATTATTATTATTATTATTATTATTATTATTATTATTATTATTATTATTATTATACATCCGCAGATGCACATGTTTTTATTTGTTTATTCATGTGATTATAGAAATCAATGAATGTACAAATACTTTTAAGCTATAAAGATTAAGATGTTCGAGTAATGCATTCACTGCTCTATAACACCACCGCCGTAACATTTTACACATTCTCCTTTCATCTGAAACAGTATTATCAGAGCCTGAGTCTACCACTTTCCAAACATGCGCTCTTGTCTACTTTAGTTCGCCTGCATGATTCTTCTTGATCTTGGTGCAAAAATACAACCGAGTAAGTCTCCACAGCGTGATATATGTTGTATAAAACGATGTAAAAAAATACCTTTGCGTTTCGTGAAATCGTATCCAGAAGATGCCTGAGGGTGTGCGTGGGTGGTGGCTGGAAATAGAGTCATCACGCTGGATATTTTATATGAGAAGTGCCTTCTTAGCCCGGCAAAGAAATATTGCCGTGGTTCACCTTC
>NC_087174.1:1347500-1350000 GCF_035594125.1 Scylla paramamosain
TCCGTGTCGCTCACACCTACACGTCTACTTTAACGCTTCCACTCCGAGTCATTGACCAGATAATTAAATGTGCCTCCTACCCTATTCAGCCTCCTTGATCTAGCCACACACACACACACACACACACACACACACACACACACACACACACACACACACACACACACACACACACACACACACACACACACACACACACACACACACACATCTAACATCATAAGGTTCAATTCCTGCACTTCATTCGTGTGTGTGTGTGTGTGTGTGTGTTTAGGCAACCCCTGCTGGATGCTCGGTGTGGCACATCACCTTGTTCGTTGACCTTTGACCACCGGGCAGCGGAGGGTCAGGGTGGGAGGTGGGCGCGTGGCCTTACTTGGTCACGACTTGTCCCACGGTGACTCAGCAGCAGGAGGAGGGTCGGCCGCGGATACCCTGCACGCCTTGAATGAATGAATACACACACACACGCGCACACACACACACACACACACACACACACACACACACACACACACACACACACACACACACACACACACACACACATCGAGCAGGAAAATTTCTTGACCATCATATTGAGAGGGAGAGAGAGGGAGAGAGAGAGAAAAAAAGGAGGGAGAATAACCCTTCATGTGATGTTATTAGAGATAGGAGGAGTGGGAGAGTGAGTAATATTCCTGATGAGTCTATAATTACCGCTTGAGGGGAGGAAGAGGGAATGGTGTAAGAGAGAGAGAGAGAGAGAGAGAGAGAGAGAGAGAGAGAGAGAGAGAGAGAGAGAGAGAGAGAGAGAGAGAGAGAGAGAGCGTGATAGTGATCTGGCAGCATAAAAAAAAAAAGCTCTTGGTATGTCATGAAAGGTGATCAGGAGAGAACAGATGGCATAGAAAAGTGTTGGGTGATGAAAAAATCAGAAAAAAATAAATAAAGCGACCGGATTATATATCAGTGATTATTTATAGATCCCATATTGCTCTGTATATTGCTAAGGAAAGGGAATAGTAAGAGGGATTGCTAAAATATACGGACGAAGAAGAAAGAGAGTCAGCAGCGAGTGTAAAGGGAAAAGATTTAGAGAAAATAAAACGAAAGGTAGGCAGAAAGCGAAAACGAGGGAAAGTAGGTGCTGGTGCAGTTAGAGGGAGAGTGTGTAATGACGTGGAAGCAGAAAGGTAAACATGAAGAGGTATTTATAGGATTGAGTGGAGCCGCCAGCAGGCCTCGCCACGCTGCCCTCACACCTTTTAGGCTTTCCAATGTGCCTCCACACTTTTACCTGTATGGTACTGCCGGGATTTCATTATTTTTGTGTGCATTACGCAACGGAATGTACACAGGAGGGACAAAAATGAAAAAAAAAAATCATGGGTGGATGAGAATTTTATTACTAAGGAAAAGCTTGAAAAAGAAAGAAAAGCTAATAGGGATTGTGGACGTAGGGGAGAAAAGTTTGGCAATAACACCAACAGCGTCCATAAAATCTCAATTTTTAGAGTAAATGGGTTAGAATGGAATATTTTTTTTTATTGATAACGGTCAGTCATAAATAGAGCACCTGGGATATAATGTAGCTTTCCCTTTAAGTAATCCCCATTCATTTATTTATCTTTCTTTTTTGCTATTTTTTTTTGTTAAAGTAACAACATATCATATGTGTTTTATTATTTTGGTGTATATAAAAAAAATCATATATTTTCTCACGAATCTTTCTATTTACTTCCCGTTGAAAACGAGAAAAAAATGTATATTATGATGAACTTCATTAACCCTTAACTATGCTATTTTTTTGTAACTTTTAACTCTTTTGCAGTTTGTGGGTCACAGTGTGTGTGTGTGTGTGTGTGTGTGTGTGTGTGTGTGTGTGTGTGTGTGTGTGTGTGTGTGTGTGTTCTTTTATTTACACCTTCGGCAGGAAATCAAATAATTCAAGAAGGTTAGTGGGAATAAGAAATTTTCACCGATAGCAAGAGAGAGAGAGAGAGAGAGAGAGAGAGAGAGAGAGAGAGAGAGAGAGAGAGAGAGAGAGAGAGAGAGAGACTTGATGGAAGGAGAGTGACGCAAAAGTAGAAACGCAAGGATTCCCGGGGAATTTAGAAGGATGAGAACATAATCAAGAAAGAAAAGGGAGAAGGGCAGAACAGGGTGGAAAGGTGATAATGATCACAGAAGATTATGAAATAAAGAAGACGTGGAAATGGGTCACTAAAGAGGAGAAAGAGGTTAATAAAGAAGAGGAGCGTCCCAATAAAAGGGGGAAAGAGGATAATAAAGAGAGAGAGGGCTGGCTCAGAAAGGGAGGAAGAGGACGATAAAGAACAGGGAGGGACCAGAAGGTTTAAAAAGGAAACTTCTAGACAGAACGAAAAGAGAAGAGCAGGAATATAAGAGGAAAAAGTCAGCTCCAGGTAAGAAAAAATGGAAGATAAAACAAGGAAGGAAGATAAGAAAATCTACAATTTGAGGAACAAAACTTTATGCAGGAGTAAAAACCTGAGAA
>NC_087174.1:1360000-1365000 GCF_035594125.1 Scylla paramamosain
AGCTTGCAAATGTTGGAATGAAGTTTGTTTTTTTTTTCCTCTTCTGGCTCGACCCGGATTTCAAGGCGCACGGTTCGTCGAGTGTCCTCCTGTGATCACGTTCCTATGTATGCTTTTCTTTCTTTTTATTTCACAAGTAACTCGCTTCGCAATTGGGTCGTCTAAGGGAATTAAACTCGTTACGTCTGGTTATTCAGGACAGCGCTCTTCCGTGAACTAAATTTAGCGAATCTCAGTGAACCTGTTTCTGTGATGTACTGATTGCACCTCGTACCTCGTCCACCATTCCCTTCGCGATCTTTGGCGTGACTGAAGACGCTATTGGTGGGCGCTGACGTGCTATTTGGGTGAGAAATACGTGTCTGTGACAGTGGAAGATGGAAGCATGGTACACATACGTAATAACAAGTGGAGAACGGACAAATGATGTAGGGAAGACAGACACAGACACACAGGCACAGGAGACTATGATATTGACGTGGACAAACGTAGTTACAGAGACGGTTTGGAGCGAGAGGAAGTCTAGTCAATTCTCGGATACTGGTGCTGGAGGCTCTAATTGGTTCCCTGGGATGCCTCTGATCAACCTGCTCTTATAATTAGCGTCTAGGAGAATCAGTCACTCACTCAGTAATCATTATCTGCTTAGAGCTCCCACGGACGGCTCGTGGATCTTGTTACCATCGACGTCTGAAAAGAAGTTGCGAGTAAATCCGTATTATGTAATGGTGTTGAGGTTATTTTCCCTATAACTCATTTCCATTTTCATATCCTTGGTACTCTTATCGGACTCAGCATCATAGCCAGAGAGAGAGAGAGAGAGAGAGAGAGAGAGAGAGAGAGGAGAGAGAGAGAGAGAGAGAGAGAGAGAGAGAGAGAAAGGCTCGTTATGACTACCGGGAAAATGTAGATACTCAACGAAAGAATGTAAAAAAAAAAGGAATACTCGTGAACGTTTGGATGGTCACAGTGAATGAAATCCTGCAACGAGACTGAAACAGAGATAAGTCCCCTGAACAAACACAAAGAAAGTAAAAAAAAAACGACAAAAAAGAATAGTAAGAGCAAGAGAGAAAAGTCTGCAGATAAAAATTGCATTCGTAAAAATTGTGGGGGTAAAAACAGCTTAATTTTGAGTTTTTCCCTTTCCCCATTTTTATATGTATATGAAAGGGTCAATGCACATTTCATTTTCAGGTCATGAAAATGCACAATTTGTGATCGGAATAACAATATACCTTTCAACTGGACCTATGCTCTCTCTCTCTCTCTCTCTCTCTCTCTCTCTCTCTCTCTCTCTCTCTCTCTCTCTCTCTCTCTCTCTCTCTCTCTCTCTCTCTCCTCTCTCTCTCTCTCTCTCTCTCTCTCTCTGGCTCCCCGGGTTGTTGCCTGCAAGACTCAGGGAAGTTTGTCTCCCGTCCTGTCTGTCGGGTCTTGGGATGTGATTATAACTTAATGTATGAAAAAGAAGCTGTTGTTTTCCTCCCCAACTTTGAGGAAGTCTGATGGTGAGCTAGTGAAGGCGAGGATGAGGAGAAGTGGGGAGGGGAAGGAGTAAGAAGAAGTGTAAGGGAAGAAGATTATGCTGGCAACTTTGAGGAAGGAAATAATGGTTAGAATTATAGATAAAAGAGAATGGGGGTCGGTGATAAGGATGGAATTAAGGAAACAGATGGTGATTGTGATCTTCTGCGTGTGTGTGTGTGTGTGTGTGTGTGTGTCACGTGCGGTACTGAGGAGCCTGTTAGGTGGCCTTCATTACCATCCCTTGTGGTTCCCCTTTAGATGGACCCAAGCGTTTATTTATGGGCTCATTAGCAGACGATTTATGTTCCTTTATTCCGCGTATTTCAGTCTCGCTTGCTTGCACCTTCCTCTTTCCACCTTGCATCCCTCGCGGCGCTGAGTATTTTCGTTATTCTAAAACTCACGTTCCAAAAGTGAACGGGACCCGCTTCAAATTCCAGCGTAATTACGGTGCCGCCTTATATAGAGCTTCTCCCAGGGCCTCCCATCCACCCTCCTTTCCATCTCCCTGCCCCTCCCTCCCGCCTTGCTCCTCACCCTCTCTCCCACCCGCCCCTCACCCGGCTCTCGTCTCTCCCTCATCCCTTCCCCCCCCCCGCTTGTGCCCAGCTCTCCTCCGACCTGTCTCTTTACTCTCTTCTCTCTCTCGGCAATCCCACCCACCCACCCCCGTCCCCTCCACCATCATACATCCACACTCCCTCCACTCCACTCTCCCCGCCGTCTCACTGCTGGCTTTCTGTCAGACTTGTCCGTCCGCTACGTCTCTCTTTCTCTCTCTCTCTCTCTCTCTCTCTACTCTCTCTCTCTCTCTCTCTCTCTCTCTCTCTCTCTCTCTCTGTGACAGCGTTATTTATTTTTGTTTTCACTTTTCATCTCCTCCAGTTTGTACATTTTTGTGCTTGCTTTTTTTTTTTCTCATAGGGTTCATATACTTTTTTAGTGCCGGTTTTTTCCCCCTCCGTTTTTGCTGGTCTCATGAACTTTCCCTTTCCTTTTTGCTTCACTCTTTCCTTCATTTTTCAAGTTTTGCCTACGTTCCCTCTGTATTCACACCTTTCCTCGTATCCTGACTGCGACAGAAGACGAAGGAAAACTGCAAGAGAGAGAGAGAGAGAGAGAGAGAGAGAGAGAGAGAGAGAGAAAGAGAGAGAGAGAGAGAGAGAGAGAGAGAGAGAGAGAGAGAGCACGCTGTATGTTGCTTATATGACTAGAACAAAGGACTCGTTTCAGCACAATACAATGTCATTCTCTCCTCCTCCTCGCTCATTCATTCCCACACTTTATTTCCAGGTTAATACACCATCTCCTTCCACTGAGCCACTTAACCCAGTTTTATTTACATTTCGTGTCCAATCCTTTCCTGATCCCCTTCGGACGTGAATATAATTTCCCCAGTGTCCATGGCGGGAAGAAGAGTAAGTGTCAGGGTGGCAGAAGTGTACGGGGGGTGGGTGGTGGTTTACCTGTGTGAGCGGCAATGAGGTGCGGTGAGGGCGGGAGTGAGAAGCGATTTAATGATGCCTTAATGTGGGGGTGGTGATGATGGTGGTGGTGGGTTAATGTACTGTACAGAGGGGCTATTGTTGTTGTCGGTGATGGTGATGGTGGTGGTAATAGTAGTGGTGTCTTAATGAATCTAGGATGTATACCAGTAGTTGTTGTCATGTAGAAAGAGATACGATAAGCTGATACGACGTGATTTGAGCATAATCAGTGTGACAGTGAATCAGAAACACGACTAGTAAGTTCTCGTGATAATCTCCCTGCCAGGCCTTGTAAATTACCTGAAAATATGAATAAGACAACAGTTCTCGCCTAACAGATGCTGTGTAACCTTGAACTTGAACGCAATACCTGCCCTTCAACTCTCACCTATGAAATTACCTGGAAAACATCGAGGACTTTAAACGCAGAGGAAAGTTATGAAGTGAAAGGTCTCGTGTGTGTCTATAAATCTGGACTCTTAATGATTCAGACAGAAGCAGAAAGATTCATAGGGATTAATTACCTGCCAGCTATTGATGGAATTATTTCGAAACTTTGTCTTGACTGTCTAGTGCAGTGTGTGTGTGTGTGTGTGAGAGAGAGTATGAGTTTTTCTTACTTATTTTGTCTCCTCCTCCTCCTCCTCCTCCTCGTCGTCGTCACCACAGGCGCCAGAGTGGGCAAGCTTGAAAAAGGGATGATCAAGCCTGGCTTCACTCCCCATGTTGACGCAACGCACAATAAATAGAGGTGATTTCCCCTCCCCCCCCTTGTGGTTAAGCTGCTTTGTACATGGTGGGGAGGGAAACATTCTGTTCAGCATATATTTACGCAGTTTTCAGACTTTTCAAAGCGGTTTCTTTCTTCATTTCAATGTCAACAGGTCTTATGTATTTTATGACTGTTAGTAAATTTCATCTAATTTTCGTCATGCTCTTTCACTTTCAATCACGTCTGTTTGCTCTCTTAT
Source organism: Scylla paramamosain (assembly GCF_035594125.1). Lineage (NCBI taxonomy): Eukaryota > Metazoa > Arthropoda > Malacostraca > Decapoda > Portunidae > Scylla > Scylla paramamosain. The sequence continues at coordinate 1,363,986 of NC_087174.1, forward strand.
TTCTTGAGTCTCCTCCTCCTCTTTCTCTCTCGTTATCCCCCCTCTTGTCTCCTTTCCTCACCTCTTTCCTCATATCTTCCCCTCTCATCTCCTCCCTTCTCCTCTCTTGACCTCATTTATCACCGGCTTTCGTTTCGCAAATAAGAAATTCATCTGTCTTCTTGAAACGCGTATTATCCGCGAAATAAAGGCGAAGAGTCAGTGCAAGATAATGCCCATCCTGGATTTGGTTTTTCTCACCTTTGGTCCATTTCTCTTCCCTTCTGCTCCTCCTCCCTCCTCCCCCTCATATAACACTGGACTCTCTCTCTCTCTCTCTCTCTCTCTCTCTCTCTCTCTCTCTTCTCTCCTCTCTCCTCTCTCTCTCTCTCTCTCTCATGCTTCTTCTAAAACCGGCCATCGATCTTCTTGTTGACCCCCATTCGTCCTTCCTTCGTTTCTCTTCCGCTCACATTTCCGGAGTATAATCTCTCTCTCTCTCTCTCTCTCTCTCTCTCTCTCTCTCTCTCTCTCTCTCTCTCTCTCTCTCTCTCTCTGATGAAATGTATTTAGCAATCATACGCTGCATCATATTTTTTCATCTGGTTTAATCTAACGTGTTGGAAATTAATGAGTTATTGAAGGCCATGTAGCTGTGAGTTAAGTATTTACTGCTTTTTAATCTGCACATCGAGTTCCCATACTTATCTCATTCTCTAATCTTCTCTAGTATCATATTTATTATCAATATTATTACTTTTTTTTTTTTACTTCAACGAGAGGAAGTAATTAAATTTTTCTCCTCACATTAATTTCTTCCTCCTCTTATTCGCCAGTTGTTTTCACGGTTTTATTTCTCCCTTTTATTTCTGTACTTTTTTATCCTCTGAAGCGTTCCGTCTCTAATGGTGACACAAATCTATTAATAATTACGACTGGAACAGAAACTTTAGTGTTGAGGAGGAAAAGAAAGGATAGAAGAAGAAGGGACTCAGCGGCGTGAAGATAAAAAGGAAATGAAAGATTGGAAAGGAAA
>NC_087174.1:1367500-1372500 GCF_035594125.1 Scylla paramamosain
TCCTCCATTTTTTGTTTAATTTCTTCATTTTTCATAGCTCGAAGGAATATTGAGCTTTATTTTCAATCTTGATGTGTTTATTTTTTTCTTCTTCATTCCTCTCATGAACTCATAACAAAATTTCACTCCATATCTGTTTATTTCTTTTCTTCACCCCCTTTCATAAACTCCCGCCGGTCCCTCTTGACAGCCTCCTCCTCCAGCCTTCCTCGCCCACGTGCCAATACAAATACAAACAACCACAGCCTCGGGACCTGCCTGGCCGTGTCGAGCAACAATCACACAGCTTCACCGATCACAGGCCGTTCCCACACCCACCACCACCATTACCATCATCTTCACCATCATCCCCTTAGCCATCATCACGCCCCCATCTCCACATTCACAAACACTTCAGCCAGTAGTATCACATATACCATCTGCATTACATTCATCATCCTCATTTATTCCTTGTTCATCATTACCATCACTTCACCGCTATGTTTCTCTCTTCTCGTTCCTCCTCCTCCTCTTCTTTCTCCTCCTCGACTGCCGCCCGTGCCACTATTTCCTTCACATTCATCCTCCATTTCGCCAATTTGTCCAGGCTCACACAGGGTTGGCAGGTGACACCGGACTCGAAAACATTCAAGTGAAAAGCGGTTTTTGTTCTTCGTTACGTCATGAAGCTTTATTTTGATTGAACATCCCTCGCCTCGTAGGAATTTTTGTTTTGTTTTATTCTGAACATGGGACACACACACACACACACACACACACACACACACACACACACACAGAGAGAGAGAGAGAGAGAGAGAGAGAGAGAGAGAGAGAGAGAGAGAGAGAGAGAGAGAGAGAGAGGGAGAAAACTCTTTTTAATGAACACTCAATGGCTTAACGGAAGTTGAGTGTGAGATCATCGGTGCGCTGCAAGAGAGAGAGAAAGAGAGAGAGAGAGAGAGAGAGAGAGAGAGAGAGAGAGAGAGAGAGAGAGAGAGAGAGAGAGAGATTATAATTATACCCTCCCTGCCATGTACCGTTCATTAATTTGTAGACCGAGTTATGTCACCCTTATCATACAAGTACATTCCAAATATTTTTAAATCAATACAAATGACCTGTGTATCATTAGTGTGGTAGCAACTTATGAAAAATTTATTCTCTCTCTCTCTCTCTCTCTCTCTCTCTCTCTCTCTCTCTCTCTCTCTCTCTCTCTCTCTCTCTCTCTCTCTCTCTCTCTCTCTCTCGTCATTCGTCACACAGAGGCAGTTAATGACAGGCAGCACCAAAGGCCCCTGATTCTACGTCTGACAAACTTAAAATAACTCGAGCCAGCCAGAGAGCGTAGGGGAAGAGAGAGAGAGAGAGAGAGAGAGAGAGAGAGAGAGAGAGAGAGAGAGAGAGAGAGAGAGAGAGAGAGAGAGAGAGAGAGAGAGCAGGAGGAGGAGGAGGAGGAATAAAGCTGTGTTTGTAGAAATGAAAAAAAAGTAAATCATATATATATATATATATATATATATATATATATATATATATATATATATATATATATATATATATATATATATATATATTTCTTCTTTTTTTAGGTACCCCACTTTGTTATCTCCTGATTCATGTAAGTGTCACAAATGTAATGAAAATGAGCGCAATATACCGTTTTTTTTTCTTGGCGCCATAACGCTCCCTCGCTTCTGTTCATCCCCTGCTTCACTGTTTAAAGAAGAGCATCTCATCATTTACGTAATCACGCTATGATGTCTATCCTCCTCCTCCTCCTCCTCCTCCTCCTCCTCCTCCTCCTCCTCCTCTTCTAGTCCTCGTCCACCGTCCTTCCCGTGCAAACTCGCTAAACTGCCACCAACATAAAGATAAGCTCCTCTCTCAGCCCTAACGCGCCAGAGAGAGGTGGCTGCGCCCTCCACCCAGCTCCACCACCGCCACCATCTCCACCATACCATCATTCCCTCCCTCACTGCTCTTACTTGCCGCAGAGATAGGGCGCAGGAATGCCGTCTCTCTCCTCCGCAAGCACACACACACATGCCTGCCATATGTACGTTTTTTGTATCTGTTGCCTTGTATTATAGGGTTGATGTTCTTTGTTCTTTATAACCTCGCCTAATTACAGTAAGGGTGAAAGATACGAGTAGGGATCAGTAATGCGATATGAGTAGATTGTTAGCGATAGGAAATAAGAGAGTTTCTGGGTTGTTACTGGTAGGGAACCAGAGACTTTGGGTTTGTGGTGCAAGATTGTTATTTTCTCTATTCACGAGTGTTTGTAATATTATTATTTTTCTCTATTCACTATTGTATGCGTGGGTAATTCATTGAGAGATGTTTTTTTTTTTAGTCTGTTAATTATATTCGTGTTTGTAATATATAAAAGTTTTATGATGTTGGTGTGATTGTTATCTCTCATGCCCGCCCACACACACCCAGCCACCCAGCCACCCACCCACCCACAGCGAGGGAAAGGGGAGTGGTATGGTATTTAACTTCATTAATTAAATTTGAGACAACATGACATTCCTTCTGTCTGTCGCCTCCCTCACTCGTTCTTCCTTGTTGCTTGTGTTGTCATCAAGCTTTTTAACATATGTGAGGTAATTTTTCGGTGTTGTTACTTGTTTAGCTTGTAGTCTCTGAGAAGTAACAATAATGTTCATGTAGCGCTACAAATTGTTTAGTGTGTGTGTTTGTTCGTTTGTGTGTGTGTGTGTGTGTGTGTGTGTGTGTGTGTGTGTGTGTGTGTGTGGTAAGTATAACAGAATCATGAATTTTTAGAATCAGGAGTAGTATTCAAATCTTCACAAGTACACGTCGCTGCCAATACGTCTCACGAAATATTCACTGCACTCTTGGATAACTTGAAGAACATATAATACTGATATAATACTGTGTCGAGGTGTTTTAGTGACAGCCAGTGTTCTGTCTACTCTGATTACTCTTGCCATTCCTGTTTCCCTTTGTTTGGTCCTTCTGTACTTTATTTTTGGCTTGACCATTCCGCGTTATCCCTTCTCGTCGCTTTAACCAGTCATCCATTTTTCACCCTATACATGCCCATCTCTTATCCACACCGTTTTTTCTCTGAAGCTCCCTGTGTAAGCCCAGCTATTAATCCCTGCCAGCATCGCGTGTTGCCCTTTTGTAACGACAGATTACGCGGCTAAAAATGCACATTCTTTTTCCATCCCTATATTTTCGCTGATGCTTCGCTCTTTTTGCGCCCTCAACCTCATAGTTCCCTCCTCACGCACGAAGGGCCAAAGGCGCGGGTGTCCTGTTCAAAGGGAGTGAGTGATTTTGTGAGGCGGTGTCCATCATCACGGTAATGGTTGTGCTCATGAAACGTTCTTCCGTTAGTTTGTAGAAGAAAGAATTTTCTCTTTATCTCACCAGCGTGACGCAGAGTCCTGTTGACAGGTCCCCAGGGCGCCTCGTCAGGGGAATGACGCACTGAGAACAGTTAACGGACTTGATAGAGCAGCACATCACAGACCTTTTATGAAGCATCGAAGTGGATCCGTAGGTTTCAAAGCATTTTAGTGAATTCGGAGTTAGATGAATGATGAAGTTAACGATGATGACGATAATTAGGGTAGTAGTAATGATCATAACAGCAACAACAGCAGCAGCAGCAACAACAACAACAACAACAACATACTCATCAACAAGAGGGTTTGGAGAGTGTTTGTCTCGGCGTGAAGGGTGTGGTGAGACTTGTTTGTACATGGCATACCTTCCTCGAGGAGCAAAATAAACTCTGTTGGAATATGTACATCAAATTCCACGTGTTACTGAACTGACTCAGTGACATCCTGGATTCTCATCAGCCCATCTCGTATCTGGCAGACATCTCTCCCCTTCTTGGAGACGTGGGGTTAAGGAGGCGCCCTGACGCTAGAGTAAACAATAATAGTTTACATACACTCGGCTCGGCAGTGTTGTGGTGGGGCATGGCGACGACGGAGTGACTGCGGCTGGGGAGGTGGGTGGTCGTCTGGCGAGGTCTGCCTGCCACACAGCGAGGCGATGGCCGGCAAGACAGCGAAGGATAACCTACACGAGTTTAGATTGTTTTTCTTTTCCCCTTGTCTTGGCGTTCTGGTTCCTGTATTGGAAAACAATTGCTTGGAGAGGCCCAGCTGTGTTGACCGGACTCTGCAGGAGGGAATCAATGTTGTTCTTTGTTTTTTTTTTTTCCGGACAGGTAGAAAGTGAAGTATGATCGGCACCTCCACCTACAGCTTTCCATAAAAAAGTGATGCAATTATTCAAGTTTGGTCTGGGTTTTTATTTACGGAGCTTGTTGACTCTTGCCTCCCTCGCTCGTCCCCCTCCTCTTATTGCTCAAGTTACCATCTGCCTGAGCCTCGGGGATAAGGGTCTGCCTGCCTACACTTAACACTGCCCCACCTGCACGTAAGCCTCCTCTACGGGGATTATTGAGGATTAATCTTAGTAATATATGTTATGCTTGTGCTGCTAAGTGAGGCATCAGTAATTCCCTCAGCCATAATGGAGCAAGGGCTGTGCTAAAACCTCTTTTCCGTTCTAGTTTTGGTACATTAATGCATAGAGAGAGAGAGAGAGAGAGAGAGAGAGAGAGAGAGAGAGAGAGAGAGAGAGAGAGAGAGAGAGAGAGAGAGAGAGAGAGAGAGTATGGTGCACAAATAATTGGTTTTAAAATAGTGGATTGCCACGTGCTGCCTTTTTCTCCCTTTATTTTTTGTTTGAAAATTGAATATTCTTTACATCGGTGGCAAGGCTTAGCTTCCCCCACTCTGCGGTGCAATGTTTATGACGGCTTGTGTGGCAGTCACTTTCCCTATAATCCCTTTAGTTTCACTAGGTCTCTCTCTCTCTCTCTCTCTCTCTCTCTCTCTCTCTCTCTCTCTCTCTCTCTCTCTCTCTCTCTCTCTCTCTCTCTCTCTCTCTCTCACTCAACAGGTCTATGCCACGGTGTCCCTACTGCCTCGCCCTGACGGCTGCTAGAAGTGTAATCAGAC
>NC_087174.1:1375000-1435000 GCF_035594125.1 Scylla paramamosain
GCTCCAGCGCACCGTAACCGTTTCCAAGATCTCAATTCACTTCTCTCTTCATAGACTCCTACATTTTCCTCCTCCTTTTATCTTTCACTTCCTTTTGCTCTTGTTTTCAATCATAAGCTTCCGTTATTGACAACTTTTCATACATTGCACTTCTTGTGGTGCATTTTTCCTTCACGTCTTTTAAAAACTCCACTATTCTCCTATCTACTCTCTCTCTCTCTCTCTCTCTCTCTCTCTCTCTCTCTCTCTCTCTCTCTCTCTCTCTCTCTCTCTCTCTCTCTCTCTCTTAAATTTCTCCTCTTTCCCCCGGGCGAGCCAAACAATGGAGTTTTCTTCACCCTATCACGGGAAGTGAAGACCCAAGAATGATGGAAACTTGGCCTTTCGCGCCCTATCAGGAGCAGATGATTGGCTGCCTGCAATGGCGCGCTGTTGCTTGACAGGTATGGCAGCAACGTCCTCTCACGCTGTGTATAGTAGCAAGCATACAGGACGTACTGATATGATGATTCTTGTAGATGTTTAGGCACATATCATGGGTCTCTCTCTCTCTCTCTCTCTCTCTCTCTCTCTCTCTCTCTCTCTCTCTCTCTCTCTCTCTCTCTCTCTCTCTCTCTCTCTCTCTCTCTCTCTCGTAATTTATCATTCAACTAAGTTTTCCTTATCTTTTCCTCCTCTACACCTTCGCCGTTCGTATTCCCAGCAGCATCAGGCGAACTGGGCTGCGGCAGGAAGGGTCTCGAGCCGTGTTATCGCCGCATCACCCCTGCACGTCCTTCCCTCCCGTCCTGCATCCTCCGCTTCCCGTTCCAGTCTTCCCTCTGAGTTGGTAACCATCGTTCTGCCTTTCCTCCCTTTCTCCCTCCCTCTTTCCCCATCTCTTGGCCATCACCATCCTTCTTTATAATGTCCTTTATCCTCCCGTCTTTCTCATCCTCTCCTGTATGATGTCCCCCTTCGCTCTCCTTTTTCCCTCCCTGATCCTTCCTTAGATAATGCATATTTTAATACCCATCTCCAGCATCACTCGTGGCCATTATGTGTCTAACCCTACGAGCGGAAAGGACGTGTGCTTTTCTTACCTAGAGACACCGACTCCTCATTTACTATAAAGATAATATCAGACCTGTAAAAGTGGATTGTAACAAAATATAGATCAGTAAATATAAACTCCGGGAACTCATTCTTTCCTTAACTTGTATTATCTAAAGATTTATTTATTTTGATATACGCTACTTTTGAATCGTCTTCCAAATTCAGTAGTCTCTCTCTCTCTCTCTCTCTCTCTCTCTCTCTCTCTCTCTCTCTCTCTCTCTCTCTCTCTCTCTCTCTCTCTCTCTCTCTCTTTTCGTAGCACGGCAGTAATGTTCGTGTTCAGTGCTGTATTTGTAGAATCCTCGACTTATTATGCGACTAGAATTATTTATCGCATTTGTTTATTGCATAAAGCGTTCAGAGATTACTGGAGTTTGTTAATGGCGCGGAAAGATGTGTTCATAACGCAGGCTTGATACATTTTTTTTTTTGTCTGTCGGCTTATGCCTCGCTCCCACAACACCCTTGTGAAGTCCTGTTTCCTAGCTACCAGCATTCATTCTGTTAACGACCCTGTTGGCATTTTATTATTTTTATTGTTGTTCTCCTTTGTTCTTCTCGTCTTTGAAGTCCTTAACCTTTTATGTTTATTGTTTATTTTGCTGCGTTCCACTTTGAGGACCAAGACCTCCCGGATATGATGCTGGGGAAAGTGACTCCCGGACACCGTTATCGGCGGCCGCGGGCAGAGGGTGGCGCGGGGGGAGCCGTGTGGGGAATACGAAGGGTGAAATGTTATCTCCGCAGGCTCCGCGTATCACCCTCAGCTTCCGCGGGAGTTTTGATGTATAGACATGGCCGGAAAAACTTGATTCGTAGTGAGGTTCAGAGTACGAATACGTGGGAATATTTGAAGCGAGACGTGGTTCGTGGACCGTGTGCTTTAAAGGAACGCTGTGGATTCCTGTATGTCTGTGTGATACATCCTTGGCTAAACTTGTCTTTGATGCTCTTTTCTGATGTTCTTTAGGCGCCTTGCCTCCTTTTTCTTAGTCCATAACAAAAGAAAATGGACCACGCACGTCTTCTCTTGGTATGTAGCTGAATAGGATAGGTAGTTGTTGGTCTGGTGCTCGAGGACACGAGTTGCTTCTGTCTTTGCGTGTTGTGGAGCTAAAACTAATGGGCTCGGTATCACCTTACGTGCTTATCTTAATGAGTATCTTGTTTATGTCATATTTAGACTCGCCCTTTAAAATTTCGTTGAGTGTTTAGATTTCTTAACAGTCCGTGAAACATTAGACTACATATACATCAGATGTTACTCCATTAGTGAGAGTCTCTATTTTTTCTCATGTCCAAAGTTAATATGAATATATTCGAATCCTAGATAAGACCACGGCAGTTTATAAACGAGGCCCTTGGTGACTAAGAAGAGTTACATCTTGAGCCAATAGAACCTGAGACTGAATGCGAACAAAGCTTTATGATGTAACCTTTACAGCAGGGCAGGTGGGAGAGCCTTTGTGTCCCAGCGAGGCTTTATTGTTGCTTTGAGGCTTTTCTGTATTTTTGGGTCGTTTAAGGCATGGTGCGCTTCCTCAGGGATCCTTTTTACTTAAGTAATTTGCGATTTGACTCAGTGAGGCAGATTCTTTGTGAGTCAGAGCTTTAAACCTTTGGTCCGCGTCGGGTCTCGGCCTCAGTTCAAGGGAGCAGGAGGGGAAAGAAGAGCCCTTTAGGCCTATGTTCTACAGGTCTTTGTATAGCTTGGCCGCCGCGTTCCCCCGGAGGCGCTACTGAGCCCCTGTGTCCGCCGCCCAACACAGGCTGAGGCTCTGTTGATTGTATCTCCAAGGTCCTCCCACGCCAGCAGTTCCCTGTGTGCGCCTCCTCTAACTTTCTCCCTCTTTTGAGTTTTCCTTTCTTTATCCTTCCTTTTATTCCTTCTTTTTTGTTGTCCTTTTCAATGGATTATGTCCTTTTCCCCTCCCGACTCCTCCTTATCTTTTTTTTTCTCCTCTTTTTTTCTCCTCCTCCTCCTCCTTCTCCTCCTCCTCCTCCTCCTCCTCCTCCTCCTCCTCCTCCTCCTCCTCCTCCTCCTCCTCCTCCACTTCCTCTTCTTACTTAGTGTTCCCATTGTCATTCTCATGGTCTTTTTCTTGTGTCGTAATATTTTTCACTCGTTCCTCTTTGTCTTCACCAATTACTGCTTTTATATTCGATTTCTCTTGTACCTCACGATTTCCTTCTCGCCTTCTCTTTTAAGTCTTCCTTTTGTTTGTATTTGTTCATATTTATGCCATTTTTGTGGTTTCCTTTGTCATCCCTGTTTTGTTGTTCCCACATGTCAGTCACACCCTGCAACGTGTGCTAATTATACTGGGCTTGTGTTTATGATCCTCGTTATTTTATTAATTCCGTCAAAAATATTACGGGTGTTTTTACTAGATTTTCTTTGCATCCAAGAATATATAATTGATTCTAAGGATTACCTTTAGTCACTAAGTATTATGTGATCAACTGTATGGATTACAGATGACATGCATGTTTAATTCATGGGAATGCAGTGAGTGCGCGCTCAGTGTACCAAGAAGCTTCTCTGAGATTAACAGTGTACTGCAAGAGATGTTAGGTAGCGGATGACGAGGCAAGATGCAGCTGAAATTAAGTATACACAGTGTTAATATCCAAGACATAAGAAGCGTAACGTGAGGCTAAACCCTTCTTAGCAGACCTGTTTAAGTGAGGCAGTAAGTGTGAAGTGTTAAGAGAAGTCATTTCTGTATAGCTTCACTTCGTGGCTCTGCTTGTGAGAGTCACTGAGGCAGCTCATTCCTGGCTTAGAGTTTTTAGTCATACGATCTGTCGGCACTCGCGTCAGAAATGCCGAGGTAATCAGTGGAGTGGCCGCGTCTGGGCAAGCCTGGTATCCGAGCTCCTAGGAATTTCATCTGGTCAGTGTTTTGCCTTCAGTGGGATCCTTCAGCCGTGACATCCCGCCTGAGGGGTTTTCCATAGCTACGTCTTTCGAGCCAGCGGTCTCGGTCTTCACAAAGCTTCAGGGGGAGGGGAGGAGGTGTGTCTCTGTCCATCGAAGCAGTGGTGGCCGGGAGGGAGGCTTGGAGGAGAAGTGGGCATGAGCCGAGCTGGAAGTGGCTAGCCGGTTCATCCGATCTGGCGCGTGGCATGTAACCCGAACCGGCCTCGCTCCGTCATGCTTGCTTGACTTACCTCTCTCATGCCCACGCAACCCCGTTTTTTTTTTTTTTTTTTATAGAAGAGAGAGAGAGAGAGAGAGAGAGAGAGAGAGAGAGATAGATAGATAGATAGATAGATAGAGAGAGAGAGAGAGAGAGAGAGAGAGAGAGAGAGAGAGAGAGAGAGAGAGAGAGAGAGAGAGAGAGAGATTTGTGCTTTACCTCTTCATCATATAGGGGCATTAAGACTTGTTCCGCGCTCCTCTTCAATCTAGGATGTCCTCTGGTGACGACTCATTGTGGAGCGTCCTCCTTTGTCCCATCAGAGTGGTGCATCCTTTCATCGTCCTCGCGGTAGCTGCAGGCGCTGGTCCCGACACGACCCCGTAGTGTCGTCAGCCACCGGATCGGTCGAGGCGAAGGGTGGCGGGACTTGTTCAAGGGAAACAATGCGCCACCTGTCTCTATACATTAGCGCGACGCCCTTTCTCAGCGCTGTCTCATCCGTTCCCTCCGCTCAGTCTCCGTGCCAAGTAGTGTCAGTGTCTCTTCCCTTCCTTCTCTAATTTATCCTCCTAGTGCATTCCCCTCTCGGTCATTTTACTCCCCTCAGCTGCTCCCTCTTTTCTTGACGCCCCTCTCCTTTTACCTTCAGCCACACGTACGCTCTCTCAATTAATTGCTATTCTCTCAGCGTCGTCGCCCTTTCCTCCGTGCTTTTTACTGTCTAGCACTTCCTATTCTGATTCTTTATCATCATACTTTCTCGTGAGACCCCAACTTGCCTCACAAAATTCACGTATAAATTTTGTCGTACTTACCTCGTAGTTACTCGTGTTTTTGCTGGTTGCCCCTCCTCGTCTTCGTTGTGTCTCGTCCAGTTGCATGGCTTCCACTTGCCGTAAATTTTTCATACTTTACCACTCTTCGCCATGGTCAACAATTATATTCTCACCGTCACACGCAAGGCCACTCATCACTGCTTGTCAGCGGCCCTCTCTCCACACGACACGCTCCCTGCGCCCTGCTCTATATCCTTGACAGCGTCGGGGGGCCACCCCATGCATTTCTTTTTGCCGCCCCTCTCACTATCACCATTCTGCTATCGAGTTAGACTAGAGACGTTATCACTCTACCCGAAAAAGGTCGCCACTCAAGCCCATTCAGAATGCAACAAGTATCTTGACGCCCCCTCCAGGCTATTCCCTATACGGACCCAAAGGATAGCGGGACTCTTTCCAAACTGTCCGCCCTTTGCCTCCTCGACGCCCACGTCCTCTCAGGTCACTGGCTTGTGCGAGGGAAGAGAGGCGGCAGAGGGCGAGAGATTGAGTAAGAGTGGGGACGAAGAAGAAACGGAGGGATAAGACGAGGGTATTTAGGAAGTAAAGTGGGATAAAGGGAAGTATGAAAGAAAGAGAGCGGAAGGGAGGGAAGGTACAAAAGGAAGAGAGAGGAACATGCAAGTGTAGGGAAGGTGAAGAGCAGGGGAAGGCAGGAAGACAAGGAAGAGGAAGAAAGGATAGATGAACAATGAGGGAGAGAATATGGAAACGAAAGTAATGAGCGACGGTAGGAAGTAATAAGAAAAAAATCAAAGAATACATTAGAAGGGCGGTCAGTAGTGAGTAAGGAAGCAGTAAGAAGAGCTTCATATTCAGAGAGAGAGAGAGAGAGAGAGAGAGAGAGAGAGAGAGAGAGAGAGAGAGAGAGAGAGAGAGAGAGAGCGGAGTTTCTTGACATTCACATGCTCATGACTCCTGTTACATTATTTGCATATTTAATGTAAGCGTGTAGCTTTGCAATGTTTTCCAGGTAACTTTTTCACTTTCATTTCACCTTGCGTCATATAATTCCTGGCAGTACTTGTCCTCTCTCTCTCTCTCTCTCTCTCTCTCTCTCTCTCTCTCTCTCTCTCTCTCTCTCTCTCTCTCTCTCTCTCTCTGAACGCCCTTCTCCTTTGTTCTCTCCTTTTACTTCTCTATTCCTCTGCGTTCTTGTCTTTTCTACTTTCATCCTATAATTCCCTTCTCTCGAGGCTTCCCGTTCCTCTGTTCATCGTAACTTGCCCCTTCCTCTTTCTATATGTCATCCACTTTATGCTCTACCTCTCCTTTCCCTTCCTTCCTCCTGTCGTGACCTGCGGAGCTCTTCACGGCCAAGATGGGGACGTTATCAGCTCAAATATCTCTTGTCTCGACCATTTTCTCTTCCCCTTCCTATGTTCTTTATTCTCTGATGGATTTTTTTCTCGAATTTTGCTGTTTATTTTTTCTTTTATTATCTTTTATGCATCTTGTTTTCTGTGGATCGTGATTTGCCTCTGTTCATCGAGTGAGTTTTATATATAATCTAGTTTTTTATGATATTCTTACCTTGTATTTGATGTTATGCTTAAATCTCTCTCTCTCTCTCTCTCTCTCTCTCTCTCTCTCTCTCTCTCTCTCTCTCTCTCTCTCTCTCTCTCTCTCTCTCTCTCTCTCTCTCTCTCCTCGATTCCTACTTCCTTCCTGTCCTTGATTTCTAGCCCCAGTGACTCGTAAATGTAGGTGATGTGGATGCACTTTATTCCTCTCCGTTGCCGTCCTCCGTGTGGAAATTTGTGGATTCCTAGAATTCTTTCCCACCTTGTTGCGTGGAAACACTTTGTATCTTCTGCCTGAGTTGTGCAAACGATTATGTGACCACAATCGTGTGAACTTTAGCGCTGGATTGCTAAGGTGAGGTTTGTTCAGGTGATTACGCCTCAGGTGAGCGTCCTCCCAGCGTGACACCTTTCCCAGGTGGGCACAAGCACCACTCCCTCCCTTCCTCACTTCAGCGTCTGGTCAGCGCCAGTTGTGGTGATTCTCACGTTGCCTGTCTTCACACTGCTGTGGCCAAGTGCTTTTGCTAAGGATTGAATGAGATACAACGGAGATGAAAATTTCCGAATTGCCGCTGCTCTTGCACTCTGCTGTAACGTTCTATCGCAAGTGTGTTTGCAGTGTTGAACACATCTACGTCTCTGTGTGTGTGTGTGTGTGTGTGTGTGTGTGTGTGTGTGTGTACTCTATTACAAGCGTGTTTGCTGTGTTGAACACATCTGCGTGTGCATGTGTGTGTGTGTGTATGTGTGTGTGTGTGTGTGTGTGTGTGTGTGTGTGTGTGTGTGTGTGTGTGTGTGTTGGAGTTACACAAACTTGTTGTAACATTTTCCAAGCTTGTCTCAGAGGAGAGCAGGGCTCGGTATCGGGTATGTTAAGCTTGTGTTAGTGTGTTTATATTGTCGGCTGAGTCGGATTACACTAAGAGGACTTTGAAGAGGATGAGTTTTTACGTAGTTTCCTTCTTTACGACATTTCTCTTACAATAAAGTGGGCAGGTTGCGTTGAGCTGAGCACGCTGAGCTAACCTTTAGTGTTGTTAGAAATACATGGGATTCAGTTGCACTTCCCAGTCAAACACTGGAGGAAAGTCGTGCAGCTTTCTGTGAAGTCGTGCAGCAGGAGGTACAGTGCAAATTTTTAAGGAAGAAGTCAGGTGACGCTACACTGAGACGGAATCGACCCAGTGTATTCCGCTCCTCTGATCTCGGCACACCTTTTATCCTCTGCTTGTATCTGTTTCAAAGCTTCCTGGAACAATTGTTGTGTGTTCCTGTGTTTTTTACATGTTATACGACACGCCGTGTTATTTTATGATTATGGATTCGCCATCACGGAAATTATGCATTCTGAAGTCAAAGAGAGAGTTTGTAGGTATTCATTAATATTTACTCCTAACCGGTAAGAAAAAAAAAGTAAGCAGCATTAGTCTTATCCTTTAGTTTCGAGAATATAGTATAACTATATTCCTTGCAAATTATTCAAACACTTGCAACTCTCGGCATGGACATCCGCTCCCTGCTCGGCCTGCCTGGCGCCACTCCAGCAGCTGCACACGGAATTCCCTTAGTGTGCAAAAACGTAGACTTTTTGAACTGATAAACCCGAGGCCTCCTCCCAGAGTAAGACGGAGGATAAAGAGCCTTCTGCAGTCCTGCTCTCACGCTTTCTCCCGGAGGCTGCCACATTATCTGGCATCTCTCCAGATATGAAGCGTTGCGTACCAGCTCAAGAGGGTCGAGGCTGGATATTGGACTAAAGGGGAATATATTTTAAAGGGCTGTGTACGTAGGTGTATGATACAGGAAAGAGAAACTGCTGCCTACAGTTTATCATGCTGCTATGAAGGATTATTTTGTCACGCTGGTATTATTATTATTATTATTATTATTATTATTATTATTATTATTATTATTATTATTATTATTATTATCATCATTGTTGTTGTTGTTGTTGTTGTTGTTGTTGTTGTTGTTGTTGCAGTTGTTTTCCGTTTTCCCTCTTTGCTCATCTCTCATTAATGTGTGTGTGTGTGTGTGTGTGTGTGTGTGTGTGTGTGTGTGTGTGTGTGTGTGTGTGTGTGTGTGTGTGTGTGCGCGCTCGTGTGTATGTATAATGAATTTTTAGTTCTCTCTCTCTCTCTCTCTCTCTCTCTCTCTCTCTCTCTCTCTCTCTCTCTCTCTCTCTCTCTCTCTCTCTCTCTCTCTCTCTCTCTCTCTCTCTCTCTCTCTCTCTCTCTCTCTCTCTCTGTCCCTCTCCCCTCCTCCCTTCATTACGTCCCGCCCTTCCCCTGCTCGCCTCTCGTCCATCACACCTGGCCATAGGGCACACCTGAGCACACCTCGCGCCAAATGAAGAGCCCTGCCAAGATGAAGACCGAGGTGGCCAGACAGCAAAATATACACACCTGCCCAGGGAGGAAAGGCGGCCCCGCCACCTTGATCACTGCCTGATGTATCGCTTAATTTCCAGGGCATCCTACCTCTTACGGGTTTCCAATGGATAGGAGACAGGGGAAGGCACCTTGTGGTAGAGTTGTTGAGAAAGGGAGTTTGAATGATTGTTGTGTTTCCTGTCTCTCTATCATTACTATTGCAAGTTGTAATTATAGGAAAAGCTGTGGTAGTAGAAGCTGGGGGTGCTATTTTTGTGGGAGCATTCCGCTTACTTTGGATGTTTTCTAAACAAGTCCACACATGTAAATTCCAACGAGGAATGCAGTATTGTTCTGCGCTGTCAGTAATCACAATGTGCAGGTATTTGTCGTGTCACAAATATTTGACTTTTCAGTGCTTCGGAGCATACACTGTGTTGTAACTCAAATCATCGAGACTAGCTGGACGATGCTCTGAAAAGACTAGGAGATTCATACAGTAAGCATCTTATGACGAGAATTAAACATATATTTTACTGATAGAGTTTTGGGTTGCCAACCTCACTCGCTGGAGGTAAAACGTAATGATGAATTTCACCAGTCAGGCATTGCTACTGATTAGAGAGTTTACAAACATCGCGCAGACAGTGAATTTCCTCGAGACTGCTTCAGTAGCACTATAAGTTAAATTATTTTTCATGAGTTTGATGAAAACACGCTTCTCTTGTTGGTATTTTTGCTTTACTAGCGTTGTGCTTTATTTTTAGATCGATACATAAAAAGAGGAACGTGTCACTGTTTCAGTGAGTGTATGTTGGGCTTGTGGGTGGTGGTAGTGGATATTTGTGTTGTGTTTGCTCTCCCGTTTGCCTCCTGCCTTTCCTTGCCCAGGCCGGAGCGTCACCTTGGACCATCTCCGTTTGCCTCTAAAGTTGCGCGGAGGCTCCTCGGTGGGCGGCCAGTCACTCAACTTGCTAATGAACGGCTGGCCTCGCCACACTCGGCCGCTTCTGTGCACCGCCTCTCACTAGAGCGTTAGGGTGAAACTTCAGCTTCGTTTTGCATAAAGTCATCGAAAAATCGCTTTTAGTCACCGATTAATTTTTTATCTCACATCTATAAAATACCTACATGACACAGTGACCGATTTCTAGTGAGGGTATTACACACACACACACACAGAGAGAGAGAGAGAGAGAGAGAGAGAGAGAGAGAGAGAGAGAGAGAGAGAGAGAGAGAGAGAGAGAGAGAGAGAGAGAAAGGATCGTAAAGGGTGAGACAGGTACCTATGTATGTATATTGAGCGACAAGTTAAGCACAGGAACTCAGGGAAGCTCTGAAGTCAGCCAAGCAGGAAGTTGAACAAGGTCTCGAACTCCCGCGGCCATAACCGGTTCGAAACAATGGGCGTGACGCGACTCTTTGTCTTCTCCCTCCGTCCTCGCCTTCGTCTCTCTCTCTCTCTCTCTCTCTCTCTCTCTCTCTCTCTCTCTCTCTCTCTCTCATTACATTGTTTTTCTTATTATTTTAATCTTCCCTTTCATGAGCATCTTCCTCCTGCATGGAATATTTTCTCGGCATAATTAACCATAATTTCTATTCATTTACTTCCCTCCGCTTGCTTGCGTTTATCGAGGAATTCCATTTAAGTTGTAATTTGTTTTAGGCATTTTTTTTTTTCCTCATTCTCTTGCTCTCAGTTCAGTGGTGCGCTGTGGAGGCGGGACTACAGCTGATACGCACTGCTGCCCACTCCTTGCACTTCACCCTTTTTCACAGCTTTGCAGATCAACTCCTGATTTTTTAATTTATTATTTTGTCAGAAAAATCAGGGTATGTAAAGTAGAAACTCACCTTTTTTTTTTTTTTTGACTCGAGCTCTTATTTTTTGCAGACTTTTACTCGTGTTTTTTTTTTTTCAAACTTTTCTTCCTCCTCGTTCTCCTTCTTGTCTTCCTCCTCCTCCTCCTCTTCTCCCTCCTCCTCCTCCTCTTCCTTCTTTGTTTATGCTCCGCAGGGTTGTGGTAGGTCACTCGGGTGTGGGGAAAAGGTTACGGTGAGTGGGTAAGGTCGAGGGAGTCACGGTGCGTGGATGGTGGGTCACGGTGGGCGGGTTCAGGTGGCGATGGCGGTTACCCACTGTCACGAAATACATTCTGGCTGTCCGCGGAGTTGTAGTGCAGGTGTTTTTTTGGTCACGGCAGGGAATGAGTAATGTGTTTTATCTAATGCAGCACAAGTTGTTGACTCACTTCCGGTATTACAGCGTGTGTTAATTACATACTGCCGTAATTAAGGTTTGCATCACACCCACCTGTATATTAAAGGGGTAGGTCCTTATTTCCGCATCACTGTGTACAATGCTCACGTATAATGAAGCCTCGTGTATCAATATAATGCACCGGATAACTTAACGTCAGAATAGCCGTTTAGCAGACGTCTCTTTTTCCAAGTTATGAGGGTACGTGTGCTACTGTGATTATTGCAGCATTAGTAAGAATGGCAGGGGGAGGGATGGGCGTCTGGTAGTGGTGTCTGGTGCGACTCTGGTGGTATATATAACTACAGGGAGGGAGGGAAGGAGGGAGGAGCAGAGGAGCAGAGGAAATGGTGGTGACGGAAGTTAAGACAGTAGTGATGGTTGCGGCGGTGGTGAGGAGAGGTGGACCCCGGTACCGCACACCAGAGGTCTTAGGAAAACACGAGTGGCGGGAGGCAAGCCCAGAACGCCTCCAGGGTACCAGATTAGGGCGGGAGGGGAACCTAGTAGGGCCTTTGTACGACTTATGTTATGTTTATGCGAGGAGCCAGCGTGTCTTGGCTTCTCCAGGCTCTCCCCGCTGCGTCGGCTGTGTGGGGTGATAACTCCAATCCCCCTCGCGTAATTGTAAAAAACCCAGAGTGAAAAATTTCGTATAAGTATAAAAAAGGACTAAAAACTGCGGCCGTCGTTCTCTGCTCTTTGGTTGAGTTTGGTTTCAGAGCCGAGTATTCAAGTTTATGTAGCTTAAGAGTTGTATAAATGTCGACTTGGGGATGCTTAGTTGTTCTCTCGGAATGGAATATGAAGTGGGTAAAGAAATAGACACTGAGCCGCTTCGGGTGGTGGCCGGCTCGGCGGGGAAGTATTCCTTGGTGATAGGTAGTGGTGTCTGTTTATCCGGAGTGGAGGCGAGTGAGGAGGAGTAATGTGAGGTAATGCTGGAGAGAGAACGTGCAATAACAGAAAACAGTTACATGCGTTCAGAGAGAGAGAGAGAGAGAGAGAGAGAGAGAGAGAGAGAGAGAGAGAGAGAGAGAGAGAGAGAGAGAGAGAGAGAGAGAGAGAGAGAGAGAGAGTAATTTTGAAGTAACCTGATTCTGTACCGTTACACAGTCTACTTTCTGTACAAATTGTTTATTGTGGTCAGAAAATGATCATGCTCATACTCACAAATGTTTGAAATTAAAAGCCTGGCGCAGTGAAGTGGATGATGCGGAGAACGTGAGGTTACAGAGAGACAAGACACATCACAGAGGCAGACTCCCACTCCAACGGGTTCTTCTAATGTTCCCAGTATCACCACCACTTGCCCCTCACTCCACTAGAATAGGGTACAAAACACAGACCTCTCATATCACGACTTCTTTGTGCGTGTGTGTGTGTGTGTGTGTGTGTGTGTGTGTGTGTGTGTGTGTCCAGTACATACACATGTCGTCAGTCGCAGCTCGTGGTGTTAGAGGCCCAAGTTTTCTTTTTTTTTTTTTTTTTTCCTGGCGCGAAGGAATAATTTGTGTGCTGTTTGTGTCTGCCGTGGTGCAGTTTATGTCCGTGTGGGAACGACGCGGTGACCGAAACTGGACGCGTTTTAGTGTCGTTCGGAGCGGGATATCCACGCGCTGTAACACTCGTAGCAGACACACGGCTTAATTTACCGGCGAAATACACACTATTCAGCCCACACTCATTAATTTCTTCGGGAACAACGTTGTAACATGTAAGCTTAAAGGCTGGCTTTTAATGCTCCTGAATACTGATGACCCGGTACAGTATTTGAATCCTATAAATGAAAACAACATTAAAAGAGTTGCATATACTGTTTTCGCAATACAAACCTGCATTATCTTGGCACACTGCACACATTCGTTACAGAGACATGAGGGGAGCAGGAAGGAATGAGGAAAGGAGGATTAGGTGGCACGGAGTGTGGCTCGGGATCTGCTGGTGACTCCACTTCGTATTCATTTTGGAAATTACAAAGAATACGTCGTTTTGTGTTGCATCAGCCCTGCGGTCAGTGCAATGGAACTGAGTGTGTTGCTATTAAATGATAAATGCTAAGTGATGCTGCATTTGATGTAGTAGTATATGAGAGTGCATTTCGAGCAACCGCCTCCTTAACACACACACACACACACACACACACACACGGTAGATGAGGGATCAACGGTGAAGTCTTAATCGCACTTGAAGCCCCAGCTAAGCCACAATTTGAAGTAGCGAAAGTCAAAATAGGTCCGTAGGGAGGCGGGGGACCTCGGAAGTAGGAAGCGAGACCTCGGAGGCGCCACCTAATAACGCCCCCGACGCCTAGCTTTTAAGTCATCGGGAAATCCGCATAATGAGGTGGTGGAGGTGGGATCTGGCGACTAATTCCACGGAGTCGGGAGGGACTAAGCGCTATCACAAATATAGATGAGGAGTAATACTTCACTGATTCCGCCTCCTTTTATTGCTATAGGGAGAGCAGGATGCCGCAGACTCGAGCTCTTGCCTTCGAAAGCCATCTGTTGAATGATAGAAGGTGATGGCAAGGAAAAATGCGGTACATTCATTTTTCTTTTATTCCTCTAGTCAAATGTGCAGCTTTACCCCCATTCAATAATCCTTTTATTTAATTCCTCAAAGATTCTCTCTCTCTCTCTCTCTCTCTCTCTCTCTCTCTCTCTCTCTCTCTCTCTCTCTCTCTCTCTCTCTCTCTCTCTCTCTGTCTCTGTCTGTCTTTGCTGTTCATTGTGTTCACGTCCATCTTCGTTAAGCTTGCCTTTCTCTTTTTCCATTATTTCATTATCCCACGTCTCTTTGGCTCTTATTTACCCCTCGCGGCTTGATCCCTGAGGAGCAAAAATTATGGTGCAATCACGCTAATGTTCAATGTTTGTTTGAACTTATTTCCTCATAACTTGACTGTAGAGATTTCTTTTCCGGTACTGGTCTAAAAATTAAATAATACTTTTATATCCTTTATAACTTTAGTGCGCGATATGAATATAGAATAAGTAAATGAATAAATCATTGAGAGAATATATTGGAATTGAATGTAGGTTCGTGTACAGTTCCGTGGATCAAAGTACACACGCGTGTACGTATTGCATGTACGTATTAATTAAGGAATCGCTGGCTCAACTTGCAATGTAATAAATGCCTTTGACAATGCACGGAGTGGGAGAAAGTGATAAGATTATGTTGATTCATGTTTCACAGCTTGATTCAAACCTCCATGTGTTCCCGCTTATCTCCAGAGTTATTTACAAGTAATTACACCTTTTAAAGATTTCAGGTGTTGAAAGCGGCTTTGTGTGTGTGTGTGTGTGTGTGTGTGTGTGTGTGTGTGTGTGTGTGTGTGTGTGTGTGTGTGTGTGTGTGTGTGTGTGTGTGTGTGTGTGTGTGTGTGTGTGTGTGTGTGTGTGTGTGTGTGTGTGTGTGTGTGTGTGTGTGCGTGCGTGCGCGTGCGTGTGCCCGTGTGCGTGCCCGCGCGAGCTTATTTTACTGGACAAATATGCGCTCATATGTGCACGTTTCATCATTTGTTGACACTTAAATACATTTATACAGATAGACTCAACAGGAAGCAGTGTACGTTATCTTTAGAGAAGTTTCCTGCACACACACACACACACACATACACACACACACACAAATACATACTTACATACACGCGCGCGCGCTCATGCAGGCAGGAAGACAGGCAGATAGGCAAAACAGGCACGCACACTCGCGTGCGCGCGTATACACACACACACACACACACACACACACACACACACACACACACACACACACACACGAAAACGTAGGAGGCATTATGATTCGTCTCCTTTAAACCTAACATGTCACAGGGATAAAAAAGAGAAAAAATGTAAAAAACTTCATTGCGCAAACATTGGAACTTGCAACTTAGTGCAGCCTCTCTCTCTCTCTCTCTCTCTCTCTCTCTCTCTCTCTCTCTCTCTCTCTCTCTCTCTCTCTCTCTCTCTCTCTCTCTCTCTCTCTCTCTCTCTCTCTCTCGTTTTGAATATGAATTTTTGTTCAACGTACAATTTTTATTTATATTTTTACACTCACCTGTTCATTGTCTCGTCTGTTTCTAGTGTTGGACATAAAATAAAATTTGTGTGTCCTTTCTCAGCATATATTTTCTTCCATGCTTTGCTTTTACTGAATTTCGTAATTAGTAGTGTCCAGGTTTTCAAGTACAATTTCATCATTTATTCACTATTCTATGTACGTAATATTTCCATGAGTTTTGCATAATTTCGTCCTCCCCTCTGTTGCTGGTGCTTCTTCCCCCTTTCTCTGAACTTGCAGCTCTTTTGGAAGTCCTCCCGGTCCATCATTCACGACTGGACGCCTTTTTCCTCAACCCGAATCACCCATAGCTCTCTTAGTGAACGCCTCTGCAGGGTTTCACTCCCCTTTCAAATACCACTTGTTTCTCACCTCTGCTAAAGACCCTCGGTTTCTCACCTCCTGTAAATGCCTCTCTGCCGTACCTCTCCTACAGTATCTCACTCGTTATGGACGGAGGAGTCGTCAGCGCCCTTGTATCGCACTTCCTCTTTAGGTCACTCCTAGCGGTAATGCCCTCCGCCCCTGGACTGTCCCCTCGCGTCCTGCCACTCTTCCTGCCCCTTCCAGTTCCCCTTCCCTCGACAAGTAGCGTCTCTGACAACAACTGCCTGGCGAAAAGAAATAAAGGCCTGTTAGTTGCCTGCCCATTGTCTGCTGGTCTCTGTCTCTGTCTATTCTTCGTCTCACTTTCTGCCCAGACGCGCCTCTTCAGCAGGTTTATGTTGGGAGTTATGTTGTGGCCAGTACCGTAGACAGGTAAGGAGAGGAAAGATAACGGCCTCGTCACTGGGAGAAGATGTTCAGTCTCTTTTTTTATACGTCAGAAATGCGATGGTAATTACGTCTATAGTTGGCTTGAAATTGCTCTCTTACTTTATAAAAAAACATGACTTCATTAGTTTCTGACTGGCAGTATTTGAACTTGGAAACAATGGCTATATATTGATAGGATATATGGTCCAGATTACTCCCTGACAGCTATTAATCAAAGCAGAGTTTGGCGCGTATTTTCCACGGTATTTTGTGTTTCTCTTGCACCGTTGCTGATGCGACTGTCTTGCTGCGTTAACCCTATGGTACAGGTTTAACGCAGCAGTGAAATACACCATGACTGCCTCAGTAAGAAGCCTTCAGGAAGAGGATGACAAGAGGAGGATAACTGTACGTTAAGGAATTACAGAACACTTATTGTTTTAACATCCCTAAAAGGACATTTGATAGGAATAAAAATAAAAGCACTCTTCATTGTTTCTTTGTCTTTGCAGCAATCAAACAAACACGGAAAATTTCTATTTACCGACGTTATTATGAACTATAGTTTTGAATAGAAAAAGGAAATCGTAAGCAATCATAGAAACAATCTCTTCTTCGTACTAGTATATAAATCATTCAACACATCCATCTTACCGTCTCCTGAACCAGTATCTAACTCACCTTCGCCCTTCAGACACTTTCAATACGAATCCCAGAACTTAAAAAAAAAAGAAGTTAAACAGTAGAAGTCCTTTGGGTGTCCGCGTATCCGTGAGGCGACATCCTTGACCTAAATCTATTCAGAGGGCGGAGATCCCCTCTGAATTTAGTGACAGCAGCTCCTTGGTCGTGAGAGGGAGAAGTGATGAGGAGCGATGGCAAATAGAACAGAAGGCTTTTTAATTGAGTCTGAGAGGCATGAGCTTAACGTGGTGTATCTTAATTACGCAAGACAATTAGTTTTTGATATAGGCAAGGAGAGGGAAGGCGTAAGATGGAGAGTGCACTTAAGCGAGGGAGAACTTATATCAGCACCATTTAGAGGTACGTGTAGGACCAGAGGAGGAGGAGAACCAGAGAAAGGGCAGGGAACAAAGACACCAAAGGGGAGAGATAGTGGGAATGAACTTGAGAATGTTTTTACACATAAAAGCCAAACATCAACTTCCCATGCCTGCATTGTGTGTGTGTGTGTGTGTGTGTGTGTGTGTGTGTGTGTGTGTGTGTGTGTGTGTGTGTGTGTGTGTGTGTGTGTGTGCTCGCGCGGGGTTTTTCTAAATGGAAGAAAGACCAAGAGGTAAGCAAACATACAACTCCATTAAAAGAAGGAAAAAAAAAAAAAAAGGGCAGCTCTAAATGCCATGTTCAGTTTAGGTCCGTAAGGTGACCCGATACTCTCCTGTCTCTCAAAGGAGTCCTCTGTCTTGAAGGAGGAGGAGGAGGAGGAGGACGAGGAGGAAGGAAAGACAACAGAATACAGTTCTCCGAGTGTTTATGTGCAAAGTGGATTAAAGAATGAGAACATCCTTTGTCAAGATGGGACAAAACATGCGTGAGCGTGCAGCAAGTTTCGTCCTTCTAAGAGAGAGAGAGGGAGAGAGAGAAGGGGGAAAGAAACAAGCAGGTTAGAAACACCGCAATAATATTTCCCGTGAAAATAACGGCGGAAGACAGCAAGCAACACAACCATGGGCGGAGAGGAAGAAATATGGAACTAAAAATGCATGAGGCGGAATAAGCGAATAAATATGAGTGAGGAAGAGAGAGAGAGAGAGAGAGAGAGAGAGAGAGAGAGAGAGAGAGAGAGAGGAAAGCAGGAGGAAGAGGCACGCGAGGTTAAGACAAACAAGGCTGGCGGGGAAGGACGCCGCCCTAACGCAACTGTGTCAACACCCCGCCACTTAGACACTCCTCTGTCACCGCCACATAAATATATACCAACAATAGGGATGGCCCTCTCTCTCTCTCTCTCTCTCTCTCTCTCTCTCTCTCTCTCTCTCTCTCTCTCTCTCTCAGTATCTTAGTCTTATCCCTAAAAGAGAAACTCGACACCCTGTGAATATAAACTTATGCTGAGCGTAAGATAGATGTTAGTTTACTTTATTAGCCTCACTTGCACCCCGCCGTCACCGCCCTTTTCCTCCCGCCATCACCACCCACTCCCGCCCATCATCACTGTCACCACCCATGATCACTTCCCCTCACCACCACCACCACTACTACCACCCATCATCACCGTCACCACCCACGATCACTTCCCCTCACCACCACCTCCACCACCACCACCACCTACCGGTACACTCCCACACAAGAATCATTCCACGCTTATCATCGTCACCTCCACTTACCACTAACAACCATTCTTTCTCCCGAGCCGGCACCCAACTACGCCTAACACTTCCTCTTACCATTCCCACCCACCATCACCCTTGCGACCCACTTCCACCCCTCCCAGGTCCTCCTCCGCCTGTACCATTACCACCCTGCACTCTGCGCCACCACCGCCACCCACACGCCTCCCTGCCGATGACGTATGAAGGAACTGCCGCCGCGCCGCTGAGGGGTGATCTAAGCGGTCCGGGGCCAGCCTGAGAAGGGACGCCACCTCACCTTTAACACAGAAGGTCCCCTCTTTGTCGGCAGGATGCGTCCGATTCACTTTGTTGTTTAAACAGCCATGCAAATTCTTTCAACAAATGTTTCTGTTATTGTTATTGGCTCCTTGCCCGCAACTTACGTACAGCAGTCGTGTGTGTGTGTGTGTCTGTGTGTGTGTGTGTGTGTGTGTGTGTGTGTGTGTGTGTGTGTGCGTGTGGTGTGAGTGGGTATGTGTATGGAAATCGAAGAAAAGAATAGAAAAGAAAACGAAATACCAGGCAGCTATGAAAAGAAGAGAATACTAGATAAGAAAAAAAAAGAAAGGTGGATAAGCAAACGAGAAAAGAGGGAGTGATAAATAAAGAGAGGACAACCTGGAAATGAAATGAGAGAGAGAGAGAGAGAGAGAGAGAGAGAGAG
The DNA here is from genome assembly GCF_035594125.1 of Scylla paramamosain. Lineage (NCBI taxonomy): Eukaryota > Metazoa > Arthropoda > Malacostraca > Decapoda > Portunidae > Scylla > Scylla paramamosain. The sequence continues at coordinate 1,394,078 of NC_087174.1, forward strand.
AGAGAGAGAGAGAGAGAGAGAGAGAGAGAGAGAGAGAGAGCAGTTAGGAAGCAAGAGCAACTAAGTAAGGAGCGGGCGGTGAAGGAAGGAGCAGACAGCTAAGTCCACACGGTCCGAAGGAAAGGAGATTGGAAAGGTCAAAAAGAAGGACTTATCCGCCTCCTGACGCCGGGACCCGCGAGGAGCCGACAGAGACCTGCTCCGTGACCCTCCGGGGAGACAGAATATAAATTCAACTTATTTTTTATAAAATATCTTGAAATTTTATTTTCACGATTGATAAAGAAAAAAAAAATTAAGTTCAGATCACATAATATAACACCACGTTCTATGTTACATAGCAAATTATACATTCTTAAAATTCTTATGACTGACGATAAATTTGATCATTGATTGTGATCTCAGCACGGGCAACACATGCCACACTTGACGCCGGGCTAGATATTTGAGCTTCAACTGTTGAAAAAAGTCGTCTAGGTTTGTGTGAGCTACGAAGTAGGTAAAGTTTACCACGATTAGGTTTACACACACACACACACACACACACACACACACACACACACACACACACACACACACACACACACACACACAACATACACACACACACGTGTCAGAATGATGCCTTGGCCTCTTCACCCCACACTCGTAGAATGGAGCGCGCCCAGCACGTTTCATTGCTTACGGGAAATACAGATACATTTATGTTGGTGTTTGTGGTGGCAAGCCACCCTCGCTGTGATGCGAGTGAGTGGCTGGAGCCAGGGGCAAGGGATCCCCAGGGATGTTAGTTGGTTTCTACTCTCATAACGCAGCAAACTCCAGTTTTGCATCACTGGCTCGCTTATTGTTGTTTCCCCAGAGATTTCGTTTGATAGTTGGTTTGAAAAATATTTCTATGAGTTTTACCGGGACTGTTCTCCTCCAACTTTGTATGTTTGGAGGTGATGTTGGTTGCACTTTTATGAGACATTGGAATTGAAAATAGATGAAAACTTTGGGACGTTGCTACATCGCAGGTGCAAGAGGCGCCACTGACCGGAACGAAACACGTGAAAGCTTGTGGCCTTTCTGCACCTCGGAAACCGACACAGACGCTCACGACAAAAGGAAGGAGCGTGACGATGAATAGAAAAAAAATCAAGGTGTTTGTTGATAAGCTGACCATTAAAGGGTTTTACATTGCACGATGACGCGGTCTTCGGAGAATCTGAAAAAGAGATTTGCACAAATGCTCGCAAAGTGAGTGTGATTGGTTGCTCATTGGTGACAAAAAAGAGCTACCTCAGTGGGGACATGCTTTGTAGCTCAGGTATGCATTGGCAACATGAAATATATTCACTCTTCATCCGTTTTTATCCCCAGCATCCCGTGATGAGTGTTTTAGTAGCACTGACCTACTGAAAATTTTATGTGTCACAGAAAAAAAATCCGTGGGTTCGCTACTGGAAGAGTAGCAAGGGAGCCGAGTGACGAGCGATGCATCAGCGTACAGAAAAGGTTTTCATGTGAACTCATCATTATGGAAGTTATTAAGTTTACCAAGACATGCAAGCCTTCTTCCGCCCCGGCGGCACTTAGGACATGCAAATGAGGACCTGATACAAATGGGGTAAGGAGAGACGGGACGGCAAGTGGAAGGATAGGCAGGTGACTAGGTGAACTCCCGCAGGTGTGAGGGGCGTGAGATCTCTTGCTGAAAAAAAATTTACAATTTATTATGGAGAATTATATATATATATATATATATATATATATATATATATATATATATATATATATATATATATATATATATATATATATATATATATATATATATATATATATATATATATATATATATATATATATATATATATATATATATATATATATATGAAACTTTTGTTTTCTTAATTTTTTTCTTTCACCTTGACGTTTGTAAATAAGAAAAGAGAAACAGGAGAATTCTCCTCCCCATTACTCGTCCTGACAGACGTTCCTTTGATGGACGCGACTCCAAAATAAAATTACGAGGATCCTTCTTTCACAAATTCCTTCTCGCCGAAGGTGGGCGCCAGCCGTCCCAAACTGCCTTCCTCTGGTTGTTGTTCCTTGCCTTCACCTTGTCTAGTCTTCCTTCACACTTGTACTCCTATTTCTCCATCTCTGTCTGGCACGTGTTCCTTTACTTCACCATACCTTCCTCCACTCCTTATCGTTCCATATCCTTTCTATGTGTTCTTTTCCATTTGTCTTCCCTCTCTCACTTGCAATGCTGTCTGAAAATGGTACGATGTTTCTCTTTTCTTATCAACCATCTAGCTCTTCTGTATTTTTCCTTCTTATTGTTTAATTGGATTTGTTTTGTCTATTGTTTTATCTGGTTGTTCATTCATTCATTCATTTATTCAGTTCTTCGTTCCCTCCGTGCGTCCTAATCCTCCAGCCTTCTGTTTGTATCCTTTTTGTACACCATTTGTCTCATCATACCATCATTCCTTGTTATTTTGTCTATCTGCTTTGTTATACTTAACTTCAAAAATGTAGTTTCTTTCAAGTTCGTGTGTGTATATGTGTGTGTGTGTGTGTGTGTGTGTGTGTATAGCATGTCAAGTATAAAGTAGTGTGTAGACTGTGTGTGCATAGGACTGAAAGCTGCCCTGATGTGGGAGAGACTCAGTACCGTATTCCAACATACATTTCGTTTTTACAATGGACAGAATAATTCTCTATATGAGCTACGATGTGGAAGTCCATCTTTTTCATGTTGAAGGTAAACTCCCCTCATGAAAAAAAGTGAGAATAAAATACTGGCCCGTATAAACTGAATAAAGTGGCAATAGTGAAATTGTAGGGATATTGTACGAATAGCGAGTATTTGAATATATGTGAAAAGCATGAACAGACAGGGATGGACATGCAGTAAATAACACAAAGGCTGACTTTATTAATCATGCAGAGAAAAGCGATTCACTGCAGGTTTATTTATTTTATGAAAAGCTTCCAAAAATTACCGATGATCGAGTCCGTAGAGAGAGAGAGAGAGAGAGAGAGAGAGAGAGAGAGAGAGAGAGAGAGAGAGAGAGAGAGAGAGAGAGAGGCGATATTTGTTAATTTAACTTCATTTAATATAGGTCACCAGCAACTGATAAATGAAAATGCAAATTTATATTCCACAGTGCGTAAACTTCAATCTCACAAACGTAAACATTCAGACACAACAGTAGACGAGCCTCAGTAGACATCCTGCATCAGTCAGTCAGAATCCCTGTTGTTTTCCTCCCCTTCGTCATCCTGTCTCCATGAATCACCCACACGTTCATTTTCATTCAATATATTCTGCTCCTCAAAAGTACTTCTATTTCTTACATACACATCACTTAGTAAATATTTGTCATCGTGTGTTGAATAAGTTCCTCTCTGTTGCTGTATATGGAGGAGCTGGAGATTAGAAACAGACTACCGTACTTTACATAGGTTGGGTTTGAAATAACAAGGATGCAATGACAAGGAAGCTACAGTGGCAAGCCAGAGTTGTAGGAGGCTGGAGTGTTGGGAATTGGTCCAGCAGGTGCAGTAGTCTGGCGTGTGCTGCTGCCGTGGCTCATACAAGGCTGGATGGCATCTGCACGACTCTCCCTCACCTGAAGCTAAGACTTAGGGAGATTTATACGTCGCCATATTGGACTCATTTCCATATTTTACCTTTATTGCAATATTAAGATTTATCTCAACTTCCGTCATTCATTACTTCTTTTTTGTTTTCCTTCATTCATTTCTCATTCCCTGTTTTAATCTACATTTTGTATTCTCTGTGTGTGTGGGTGTGTGTGTGTGTGTGTGTGTGTGTGTGTGTGTGTGTGTGTGTGTGTGTGTGTGTGTGTGTGTGTGTGTGTGTGTGTTTGTCTAATAACACGCTTTTGTCATGGCGCCCTGACGGCAGTGGCATGCCCTTAATTGTGGATACAACATTTCAGGGAATATCGCTCCCTTAGCATATTGCCTTTTCCTCACCCACAATGTTCATAATCTCCAAGGCGACCTTCCTACTTTATTAATTCATAACGTGATTCGTGAGCAAAATGAAAATCCTCTCTAACATATTATGACTAGAATAACATTACATTTCTTTCCTTTTCTCTTTTCTTTCCCTTGATCTTTCTTTCAATTTTACACGAACATTTATTTTAACTTAAATCTTTCCTCTCGTTCCCGTGTCTTGATTATCCTTCTCCTTTTTCCCGCTCCCACCTCCCCCAGTGACAATATCAGTGCCAGTGTCGTGTCCCCTCTTCTGCTAGGCTCTTCACCTCTTCCGCCTCCTCCTCATCATTCTCCTCCGTCTCTCGGGGAAATACGTTTGGCGGTATACTTGTTGGTTGCTAATTGGGACTCGTCGTGTTAAGCCTCATCATGTATGTTATACTTGTACTATTACATATTACATACTCCGTCGGTTTAGTTAGCAGTGTTCTGTACGCTACTCAGAAACTTAGAACAAGGGGTATAGTGACATCTCGGAGACGCGGGAGAAAAAGGAATAGATAGAAGTGAAGTTTGTTGGGTAATTAAGAGATCTACATCCCGTCCTTGAGTAGCGCTGTGGTGCGTCAGCCTTGAAAGTCGTTTGTTGCCTGAGGAAACATTCTGGTGTGTTGTAAATCGTTGTTCTTATACGCCGCCATTAAGGTGACAGCGCGCATGTAGGTTTTGCATTATCTTGCCTCATGCGTCACACACAAACCTGACATCCTTCTTGCGAGGGAAGGAATTGTGTTGCTCAAGTTGTACTTTGGTTTTCATCCGCTCCCCGCTCTCTCATTATTCATCAGTGCAAGTGAATACCACGGGCACAGTATCGAGGGAAACATTAACGTGTTGATTAAAGTGTTCCGCACGCAAATACTCCATCTTGTTTTTTGGTTAAGTATCTCTTTTAATTTTGCAAACAGAAAACAAGAAGTGTGTACAAGGTTAATACATAATTGAAGAGGATATAATAAAACGCACTCTTGATTATAGATTAACATTTTTGCGAGCACACACACACACACACACACACCCAAGAAGAGAGAGAGAGAGAGAGAGAGAGAGAGAGAGAGAGAGAGAGAGAGAGAGAGAGAGAGGAAGCAGCCAGCAATATCGCCCCGTGTCCCTCGCTCAGGCTGGCGGGCGGCGGGGTTCATAAAAGGCACATAGAAGCACTAACGTCCCGCCCCGATGCGAAAGAAGCGGCCCAGCTAATCGATTTTGTCATTTGCCTCGCCCGAACACGCGTTGTACCTGGACCGCCGCGCCTCACCTCGCCTTATTTATCTTCCACGTGTTCCTTACCATAAATCTGACAGTTATTTAAATTCTATAGTTTCTCTCCGTTCTTGCCCTTACCTCATAGTTTTGTTATCTACCAGTTCCTCCAGTATATTATTTTCCTCACATATTTGAGATTGTATCTTCTTGTTTTACTACTCCCTCTTTCCTTTTTATCTCATCCATTCCAGGAGTTAATGCGATTATTCTTTCCTATTGACTTTCCCATTTTCAGAAAAGTTCTTTACTCCCCCGCCATCCACTGCATTGACCCACGTACTTCTCCTTCAGCATAACTCGCCGATATGACTTTGGCAGGTCGATTAGGGTCTAACTGGCGGAGGGAATTACCGTGGATCGATAGACGCACAACGTAGATTCCTCAAGAGACAAGAGGAGGAAAGTGGAGTTGATGGGACAGGGCAGTTCGGAAGGTTCCCAAGGCGGAATATTATAACAGTGGTGTGGTGGTGGCCGCAGGTGAATTGTGTGACAGGAAAGGGACACTTAGGCTGGAGAGTTATGAAGAAGGGAAGAGGGTGTTAGTTAATGGCCGCAGAGAGACGCGAGGGATAAAAGGGTTGTTTCCGAGGCATCAACTTGTAATTGAAGTGTAGCCGTAGGAAGGGTAGCTTCATGCAGATGATACGAGGGGAATAAGAGATGTGGGCTCGGGAGGACGTGAGGAAGGCCGTAGGGAAAATAGATGCATAGGGGAGTGGAAGGTATTGGGCTGTCGCTCGATGGCGTGTATCGATTAGTTCTTAATAGGAATTTATTAAGGCGCACTACATAGGGGATTGTGGAGATTAATAGCTTATAGCATATTGTAATGGCGGCTGCAGGAGACTCAAGCGCAGACCCTGAAAAGTTTTACACCGGCAAGGAATGATTGAAACAATAAACGTACGGAGCTACTGTTTATATCGGACATTTTTCTTACCAAATCGTTGTACCCTGACGCGGTTACCCCGAAAACAATCTTAATATTCATGAAGGTGTATATTTGAGTCAACAGGAAAAGAAGGCAATGCACCTTTACCTCCTCCACGAATTTTGCACAGAGGGCAAGATACAATCCAGCAAGTGTTACGGTAGTCTGGCTGTTCGCTCAGATTTTACTGCCGAAGGTAAACTGTGACTGTTGTGTATAAATTGTAGGTCAGTACCGCAGCTGTCGACAGTGTATTGTTGGCAAGAGAGGGGAAGGAACACCCGGTGGTGGGTGGTGTCAGATAGTGTTAAGTTGAGGACAGGGATGCCAGGGGTGTTGGTGGTGGTGTCAGGAGCGCAGAGGTGTCAGGTGGTGTGGAGTTAAAGAACGATATGAGTGTGGCGTTAAAGGCTGGTGGCGTGATATTCATTACGGAGGTAATGAGGGAAGCGGATAATGCATCATAACATAAATTGGAAGTAGAGAAGAAAATATGAATCACACACATCGGCACTTCACGCTTCACGTGCAACATGAAGTGAAATATTCATAATTTTGTACACATACTTTCGCAGATATATGAACGCTCACTCATATACAAACGCATAATGTTTTATGCGTTAATATATATGCATAGTTATTCATTTATGCATTCTTTCTTGCTCATATGCATGCTTATGCTTGCACGTGCGAGTATACCGACTTCCCAGCGTGTAGGCTGACTGTCCCCCGTTCTCTCTCTCTCTCTCTCTCTCTCTCTCTCTCTCTCTCTCTCTCTCTCTCTCTCTCTCTCTCTCCTCTCTCTCTCTCTCTCTCTCTCTCTCTCATATGCACGATAGCGCGCGCACGCACGCACACACACACACACACACACACACACACACACACACACACACACACACACACACACACACACACACACACACACACACACACACACACACACACACACCGGATGTGACAACTGGTTCATCAAAGTAATTGGAGTTGCACTGGTATTTTTCCTTTGTTACATTTTGCACACAAATTTGCAGTTTCCACCGTGGGTCGGCAAAACCGTGTCCTGAACAACCCCGGGCCCTCCTTTCCCATTCCATCAACACCTCTATGGCACATATTTACGTGAATGACCGGCAAAAATGTTTTCCAAATATATAAATACTTGAACGAAAAATGCGTGTTTTGAGCAGTGCGTATAAAGGGGCAGCGGTAGTGTAGGTGACCCGGGGTAGCCGCTCCCGGGAATATAGTATACCCTCGTGAACAAGGAAGCCAGTGGTCGTGAATATAGAGGCACGGAAGGGCGGGATAGGATCTCACCTTTACACATGGACCATACTCACGTGCATTGCTCCCCTGCCTCACCTTCCAATTTACAATAAATCTGCTGAGTTCACGTTTATCAAATGGCGCCACTTCAAAAGGGAATTGCTTTTTGTGCCCGCGTAACCAATGTGCCTTTAATTACATATATTCTATAAATGCGTTTTTACATTATTTGAATTTTTTTTTCCTATGTTCAGTAAAATCGTATGTTCTCGTTCTTGCGTATGATTATAAGAAGACATTATCTCTGCAATGAAAAGACAAGACAGGTGAAATTAATTATAGGTTCGTGACAAAAAAAAATGACACCGACACTGTTTTCCTTCAGTTTTACTCACGTCAAATTTAGTATCGTATTTCCTGCACATGAACAACATCCGTGCTTTCAGAGGTAGGGGAAGCATGCCAAGTCAGTGGAGTACAGTGCGCATGTATACCCTATTCATGGCAGCGAGTTATCAGTAACAAAACGGATTAATACATAACGTGATTAGCCCTTTAGTGTACATGTTTGGATTTCCGGCTTAATGCACTTTCCTCGTGGTGAAGCAGCGAGCGGGAATATGTGATGGAAACGCGAGCATGCAGCAGATGAATCCCGTCTGTGGCGCGGAGTGGATCTGTTTGTCTCGTGCTGGGATATCGTGGGAAATGAAAGAGAAAAATAAGAAAGAAAGAAATGAAGAAAAATGCAGGCTTCATACCATTACTCTGTGCACCCGCTTGCCTCCCAGCGTGTTACTTCTTCACGTAACACATTTCCCACGCTTAATAGTAACAGTTCCATAGCGCTTCGTTTGTTTCCTTCCCTCGCAAGTTTAATTAACTTCTTCCGACCCCCGGCAGAAGGTGGAAATCGGAGTCCCATCATTAAAGTAGTTGTGGAAAGACAAATCCAGGGCGTCCTATCACTTGGCCGTAGAAAGAAGTCGATCTTTGTTACGGCACTCGGCGTCGCCCTAAGAGGATTACTTGACGACTAAGTTTGTTTTACGAAGTCCTCAAGACCATTTTTAAGGGCAGCCGTGTGTCAGACTTCAGCAATAAAGGGAATTAAGTTGGTCCCTCACCCAATGTTTTCCCTTCCATCCCTCCCTTCGAAGCTCAAATGATTCTTGAGATACACTAAGAAGAACGCGTGGGAAGCCTTAAGATTGGGTGGAGGCACAGCGATATATTCTTAATGGCTTTTCCTCATAAGCCTCTGAACGATGCCGAGCCCCTGAAACCATCTCGCTCACTATAGGAGGCGAGGATCCCTCAAAACTGTCTACAATCTATCATTTTAAATTGGTATATATATTTCTTTCTTGTGCGCACAGTGTGTTCATGGACATGGGTAAGAAAGAAACATTCTTTTACTTCTTTCAATCTTCAATGATGAAAACTATTTCTTCCTTTCCACTCCAGGGAATGTAATAGTCAAAGTACGATCATGAAAAGGCCAAGCCGTATCTTGTGGTTTAGAAGAATATGTTGATGTCGAACGAGTCAGATATTGGTTCTGGACGGGCCAGCATATTGCATGTCTTGGGAGAGCAACCTGCTAGGGAGGGACGAGTATCTCACCAGGAGTGATGAAGTACGTGCTGCTGCCAAGTCATCTTGTTCCCCAGAGACGCATGATGTTGCTGTTTTACGGTCCACTACCCGATGTCTCCCTCGCGAAAAAAACGTATTGGTGGGCGCTGCCGTGGGTTACTTTTAAGAGTTAACGTAGCATTCACGGCTCCATGCACACCGGGGCTCAGAGTTGAAGGGTTTTATTGATTGTGTGGATAAAAGCATCAAGCTGTTGAAGGTCAGCGACATGCAGTGGCTGAATAAACGATGTGTGGCTGACGAATGAAGGTCAAGGTCAGGAGGGACGCGTGTGTGGCCGTGGAGGAATGTGGAGGGCGTGTCTTGCAGGGGTATTGCGCTTTGGAAAATTCTGTGTGCAAGAATAGCGACGAGGCAGAGAACTGGGTAGTGGTAGTGGGTGGTGAAGCCGCCTCGTTTATTCAGCATTCTTACACCAACTCTTATAACTGACTGTTATCCATGATTAAATGTAAATCCCTCTCTCTCTCTCTCTCTCTCTCTCTCTCTCTCTCTCTCTCTCTCTCTCTCTCTCTCTCTCTCTCTCTCTCTCTCTCTCTCTCTCTCTCTCTCTCTCTCTCTCTCTCTCTCTCTCTCTCTCTCTCTCTCTCTCTCTCTCTCTCTCTCTCTCTTTCTGAATGTGTTAAGCAGATACTAGTGTAGTCGGTAGCTCCCATGGGAAGAAAAAAAAACTAATGAATTCTCGTGGAAAAAGTTCCCACGTTTAACTCACTGATACACTGACCAATTTCCGGCGGCCGCCGCTGCCGCTTGCTGAGGTCTGCAGCAGCAGCAGCAGCAGCAGAGGGAGGATTGGGAGGAGGACAGGGAGGAAAAGTGTGCGTGGCTCGTCTGGATGTCTTGCGTTTCATGTCTGGGCGAAGGAAGGAAGTCAAGGGGAAGGAGAAGCAGAAAATGTAAAATGAACAACAAGGAGGAGGAAGGCGATGAGCTCGTGTGTGTGTGTGTGTGTGTGTGTGTGTGTGTGTGTGTGTGTGTGTGTGTATGAGAAAATGTAAATGAGGACGAAGAAGGAGAGGAACTAAACACCAACATCCAACTAACTTTTGATATACACTTTACGAATTGAACATATCAGTTACCTACGGTCAAATGAAGGGAATGCATGGACATTCATGTAATGATTCACTTGCGATTAAAGAAAAAATACCACAAGCTTCACGAGGAAAGCATTTGGAATATAGGGTAATATCTCTCTCTCTCTCTCTCTCTCTCTCTCTCTCTCTCTCTCTCTCTCTCTCTCTCTCTCTCTCTCTCTCTCTCTCTCTCTCTTACAAAAAAAAACAAAAAAAAACAAAAAAGAAAAAAAAAGATACGACTTTGTCAGTATTCCCCTGTGTGTTCATGGGTTGAGAAAGAGGAGAAGGAGGAGGAAGAAATGCGGAAAGAGTGAAAGAGGAGAAATGAGGAAGAACGGAGGAGAGAGGGAGGGTGACAAGAAAGGAGGAGAATGTGGAGAGATAAGGAAAGGGAGAAGGAGGAGGGGGAGGAGGAAGAACCTGACAAGATCACCACCACTTGTCTCCCTTTGTGGTGCTTTTATCCTGTCACTCTGTACACGCCGAGCGGCACACACATGCACGTCGAGAAATGCACGCAAAACCGACGCTGTACACGTAAACAATGCCAGTTCGCACAGCATCCGTTCAAACATGTAGGCAAACTCACACATATGATACAGATACCCATGTGTGTTTAATCCATCTATCGGTCAGTCATGTGCGAATATTTTTGTAACATTTCTTTTTACTAAATCACCTTCTACTTTCTCCCCAGCCCAATGTCTTTCTCTTTCTCTCCTGTCGCTTTTGTTCATTCCTCATCCTTTCCTCCCCTTTCTCCGTCTCTACGTTCCCCTTGGAATTCTTTGTCTATTTCCACACCTCATGCCTCCCCCTTACTATTGTCACTTCCTCCATTTTTTTTTGGTCGAAATTGAAAGAAACTGGAGGTTCCCATCTCAGAACAATGTTTAGAGCGTCCTTCTTCGTGTTTTTGTTTAATTTTTGTGTGTTTTATCTGCTAAATGTAAAGTGTTTTCTCAAATTTTCGGTCTTTAGAATCTCTCTCTCTCTCTCTCTCTCTCTCTCTCTCTCTCTCTCTCTCTCTCTCTCTCTCTCTCTCTCTCTCTCTCTCTCTCTCTCTCTCTCTCTCTCTCTCTCTCTGCCCTTGCATTTTACCCCGTAAGTGTCTAGTATAGCACCTTAATATCACTCGTTAGCGGCGTTGTTTTAGTCTCTCCGCCATATCTCAGTCCTCTCAGTGCGAGGCCTTGAGAATATTTAACTGGTGAGTGTGGGTGGCAATAACTGAGTGCGCGGCGGCGTGGGCGAGAATGATGGCGGGCAGGGATGTGGGCGGATGAGGTGTGTGCGAGTTTTGGTGTGGGTGGGTAGGTGGATGAATAGTGTGTGGACTAGAGAGGGGAAGTGTGGGTGGCCTGGACTCAATATAGGTCGTATTCTAGATATAAACGCGCTTCATATATCCCACAAGTCCCGTATTTTTCTTTGGTGTCGGAATCACGAGGGAGAGTGAGTGAGAGGGAGGAGGGCATGGCTTACCTCAGACATTGTGAAGCGCTCTGTGGCGGGCTGCTGGGTACACTATTGGTGTGGCTTTCTCCTTTACCTGAGTCGAGACGCGTGGGGGGTTTGGGTCTTAATCTCTCCAAAACCGTGCATTGTGGTCACCGCAAGGCGCGAAGGGGGTGAGTCTCTCCTGGAATTCCGCTCTTAAGGTCGCTGGTGTCGAGGTTATGGAGCAAGAGGCTGGCACGCGAGGTCATGTTCGTTTAATCAAGTCCATTACACTAAAAAGTAAATAAATAATGATTCTTTGTTTGGTAAGGAAGTTAATAATATGTGTTTGAAGTAGAATTGGAGCTTTTGAATGAATAAATTACTGGCGAAAGAAAGAAAACAGTATTCTAAAGGTGTGAATTTGAATGTGTGATGAAAATGTGAAGGTCATACGTCAGAATCTCATTTCGAGTGTTCCTTTCATCTTTCTTTGTTGGGTCACTCTCGCCCTTTGCGCCTGAACCGCGTGCCTTCTGTGACTCCGCTCGGTCTCAATACGGTCCGAAATGTGTCAGGAACTTGAGCAGACCTTTCCTGTCTATCAAAAGTGTTGGCGCTGGACAAAATAAACAAACACTGGAGTGCGTGAAAATATCTTTGTAAAATAATGTTTAGGAGTAAGATATACGAGTATTATATTGAATTACTGTAGGCAATTCTGTGACTTCAGAGAGCAATAAGAAAGTGAAAGACTGTGATGGCTGAGGATAAAACACGTGAAATATATGATGTATCAAAATTGTCAAGTGTTTAATATACGAGACGTAAGGATTAGCAAATCGTATCTTTTAAACAATTCTATAGATACCAGTTTCTTAATAACGTTTGATATTATGGAGATTCAAGTAGCGTGATGTAAAAAAGGGGAAATATTATTATAATTTTTTTTCTTTTCCTTACGAATTAAGGATGACTGTACCAGGAAACAGTTTGTGTAAATCCGTAAATTCTGTCGAGAATTCCCAACATTCCACTCGATCCTTCTCGGTCCACACCTCGTTCCTTTCATCATCGCCAGCTCTGCGTCCTCGCTAATCCACTTCACCGGAACATTGTGTGCTTCTCATAGACGCATCCCTCATAACGTGAATCTACCGTGTATGTGTGCACCCTTCGCCTCACTTATAGAGTTTCATGACACCTCTTCACAAAAAGGCAGAAATTTCATTAATTCTGTAACTGTAACATACATTCCTTTTCTACATATAAGTTGCTATTTCTCGCCTCTCTTGTTCCTCGGGATTCCTCCTTTTTACTATTGTATCCGAGGCCCAGGAGGCGAGGAACATTTGTGCCATCAGGTCATCTTCAGCTGACGATGCTCCTTCTGTTTCCCACGGCCTTGAGGAACGGTATTTGAGATCCGCCACTGAAAAGCGTCCTGTCAATGGCTGGAAATGTGGGGAGATTTAGCAGGGATCATCAAAACACTTGTTGCAGTATTATTCGAAAGAACTGTTACATAATTCTCTTTCTTCACAGTTATGTTATACAGTTGTTATGTTGTTCCTGTACTTCATGCTGTCTTCAATGATAATGTTGAGCATAATTTTCTCCTTGTAATTAGTTTCCTGATATCCGAGTTAAATAATACCTCCTGGGTTTTGCTTTTATGTTCTTCCACCTGTCTTCTAATCTCCTCTCTCTCTCTCTCTCTCTCTCTCTCTCTCTCTCTCTCTCTCTCTCTCTCTCTCTCTCTCTCTCTCTCTCTCTCAGTGGGAAGGATGGTGGGTGCGCCAAGTAATCGCAAGAGGGCTCAGTCTCAAATTGCTGTGAATATTCCCACATAAGTTTCCTGTGAATGTACTGTGTAAGGTACAACTTAGGTAATTTTAGGTGCATCTCGTCGCGGAAAGTGGTGGGTGTATGAGTGTCGTATTTTCTTATAATGTCCCTTTTTTTGTCAATGTTCCATGTGAATGTAAACGTGGGTAAGTGTTATTTTATGAGAGTGTCGTCAGTTTTTCCTCAGTCGCCTGGCAATCCAGCATGAATTGACCTGAGAGTGAAAGTTGGCGTAATTACTGTGATTGCATTCAGTTTTATGTATGAGTGAAGCGTGTTTGATAAAAAGAAACTGTGTGACTGGTGTTTTCTGAAGTTTTGTAGCTCCTTTCGTGTAGTAATTATTTGTTACAGTAACCTCCAGTGTCACTTCATCCTGCCATTACCTTCAACAAGCACTGCAAACATCAGTGTGCTCCGGTACGCGACGCCGAGCACACCATCGCGCCGCCCTTTGACTGCTGGAGTTGTTTTGTGGAATCATACAGTGAGATGATTTTCGTATTAAAATATCGACTTTAATCTTCGCGGAAACCTGGGATACGCCCCTAAGTAATGTGTTTGCTTAGTTTGCATTTTACTTTACAACATCTCTCTCTCTCTCTCTCTCTCTCTCTCTCTCTCTCTCTCTCTCTCTCTCTCTCTCTCTCTCTCTCTCTCTCTCTCTCTCTTCCCCCCTCTCTCTCTGTCTGTCTGTCTGTCTGTCTGTCTGTCTGTCTATATGCTCGTTTGCCTGTCCTTCTTTCTGTCTGTCTGTCTGTCTGTCTGTCTGTCTGTCTGTCTGTCTGTCCTATCTCTCTCTCTCTCTCTCTCTCTCTCTCTCTCTCTCTCTCTCTCTCTCTCTCTCTCTCTCTCTCTCTCTCTCTCTCTCTCTCTCTCTCTCTCTCCTGTGTTGGTAATAACAGACCAAAGTTGTTGCATTTTACGTTGGCCTCAAGAGGAAATTACCTCTCTAGCCTTCTCTTCCTCGCAAACTTCACATTTCACCTGTATTTATACACTAAAGAACTTTCACGGTAAGGACACCCGCGAGCGTAGCCAGTGCTGGAGCGTGCCAGGTATGAGGTAGTGGTAGATAGTGACGTGTTTGCTGTGAGTCAGCCTATGATGTAATAGTGTGTATTGAGCGAGGCAGCCTGTAGGAGGAGGAGGAAGATGAGTAGGAGGATGGTAGGGCATCTTCGATTTCCTGTTCTTGACACAATCCTCCCTTCAGCCCCTCTTGCTTTGTTGCTTCCACGCTGCGTGAGGAACAGAAGAGACGATCACTCAACGCATTTTGCACACCCGCGCCTTACAAGTTTATATTACGGCTTCGCCAAGATGTAGTGCAACAGACTTTGTAATTTATCGCCAGACACATTAGCCCCTTGTAAATTTTAGTTAGCACCCTCCCTCCCTCCCTCCCTCCCTCCGCCCAGCCTCCCTCAAACTGTAACTCATTTCATAAACATAACTTTAAAGGTGCGCACCACGGAAGATCGCGGATGGAGCAAACACACACACACACACACACACACACACACACACACACACACACACACACACACACACACACACACACACACACAAGCAATGAGAAACTTGGACGCAGAAACGAACTCCATTCCTGAAACTGGCCTGATCCTAGCCGGGCCATAGTTTTGATGCCACACCTTGTAATAACCTGCTCCTTCTGCTTAATGTTCCTCTCCCCTCCTGCTCTCCCCGCCGTTAAGTACAGCTGTTTGGTGGTTCAGTCATTAGTGGACCTCAAACAAGACTTCTCCTTTCTTCCCCTACTGCGCTCTCCGTTTCCCCTACTGCGCTCTCCGTTTCTTCCTTTCTTTACTCCCTTCTCTCTTTCCTTCCTTCCTTACTTTTCCTCCATGCACCACCCAGCCTCCCTCGTCTATATCTCCCGACCCTCTGAATGCCTCCCTGGATCTCCGTACCGTCTGCCTGAATCCCTTGCGGCCTGGTTATCATACTTCTGCCTTCCTAGTTTCCTTCCTCCTTTTGTCCTCTTTTATTATTCGTTCTTACTTTCAAATTAAGATCTTGCCCTCTTTCTCCTTTCCCTTCCAATGTCCTACTTGCTTAACTTTTTTCTATTACCTTTTTTTTTTTATCTTATTGTCTATTTTTTTGTCCATTTTACTTGCTTGTTCGCTTTTATTTTATTTTATTTTTTCATTTTTGCATATCTTCTTTCTTTTCTTCTTCCTATCTTTCAGCCTTGTGTGCATTGCCGTCCCATCTGTGTTCACTCTCTAGTATTTGCATCCCTTCTGCCCGCCTTCCTCCCCTTCCGTCCTCTCGACAGTGCTATATAATCTCGCACGTGTGAGGGGAAGCTGGGAGGGACATACTAGATGCGTTGTCGCTAGATTGGGTTATTCCTTGAGGCCGAGGAATGTGTTGAGACGTGCTACGAGGCGGAAGAATTGATGACCTTGTTGACACTTAATTAGAGTGAGAGAGAGAGAGAGAGAGAGAGAGAGAGAGAGAGAGAGAGAGAGAGAGAGAGAGAGAGAAAGAGGTTATAGTACTCACCGTGAATAAACAAAGGGGCGAGTATGGATCAACGTCTTGAGAGGAGGTGACTTGGAAGGGAATCACAGAGGCTCCTGCTTCCCTTCCAATAGGCTTAAGAAAATTATCCCCCGCAGACGCTGACGGATCAATGGCCAGACAGACGATGAATGCGAGGCAACACTGGACGCTGTGGTTTTAAGTGGAGACCTCTTGATTGTGGTGGGCGAGGTGGCCGCAGCAGGAGGGGCGGGGGTGGCGTCTCATAATTAGATGAGAAGCTCGATGATTCTTTGAGAAGGTGAGACGCTCGTGACTGGCTGTGGGCGGAGGCGACCGGGACTCTCTGAATTGAATTTCGTGTGTGTGTGTGTGTGTGTGTGTGTGTGTGTGTGTGTGTGTGTGTGTGTGTGTGTGTGTGTGTGTGTGTACGTTTGTAAGAATTATATATATATATATATATATATATATATATATATATATATATATATATATATATATATATATATATATATATATATATATATATATATATATATATATATATATATATATATATATATATATATTATTTGCGGTTTGTGGGTATTGGGTGGCAGGACAATTTTGAGGTTCATTCTGACGTTAGGTGTGTTTAGTACTTGCATGTGAATAGCAATGCGGGCGGCGGCCAGTGGCATACCAGAAACTGGCGTTGTAGAGCCAATTAGGCTGGTGTTATTGGAGGCATTGGTCGTGTCGGTGCGCCTGGCGACGGCCAGTGTGTTGGGCTCCGGTGAGAGCCGCAGGAGAGCTCATTAAGGCTCAGCGAGGCTCCCTGGGCCCAGAATGTGAGCCTGGGATGAAAGCCGCTCTAATGTTACCGCCAACCGCCATCCTCAACTCTTGTCTCTCCCTCATCCCTCCTCTTCATCCTCCTCCACCTTCCTCTCCTACACACCTTCCATCCAATCTCCCATACCACACACTCAGATGTCCCCACCCTCTTTTTTTCATCCAGCATATTGTTGTTTCCACTGGCCACCCTCCTCCCCTCCTCGCGTCAGCCTCTCTCTGCCGTGTTTTCTTCCCTTTCCGCTCGTCGTTCCGCCATCTTTGTCTTGAATATGATTCCTTTAAGTCTGTAAACATTTCTTCAAGGAAATAAAGTATCATGAACCAACACGAATAAACATTTGTTTCGCAGCGAAGTAATGCAAAGGTCTGTGTGGTTAATCCGAAGACAATGATAACTTTCAACTCAAGATGAAGGTATAGGTTAGGGAAATAAAGTGATATGTCACGTTCTCTTCCCTCTGTTCTCAATAGGGAGCCTTGGAGACAACTTTATTTTTTCCTTTCACCTGTCAGGGGCGTCAGTCGTCGTCAGCGACCAAGTTACTTTAAACCGCCAACTCAGTTTTCCGTGTGTCTTTTAAGCATATTGGTCTCATTGTTTTTTTTTTATTTCTTTTATTACTGTGTCTGTTGTTACTTACAAATATTTATTCAATGGTTTTAAATAATATTTGCAAATGTTCAGGTGGTGTTTTTCCCTCGCTCTGCTTTTAGTTGTGGTGCCACCCTGTGCCATCCACCCCTCCTAATTTGCGTATTGATATTCTTCAGCTTTACCGAGGGCCGTTGCCCCACGCACCGCGCCAGCTGCCCGCCGCTGCCCGGTCACCAGTAATCAATACCTCGGCCTCCAAAGAGGAATTCAATCTGCAGAGTAATTGCTTTGGTCAATGGAGTTGCACCCATGTTTGCCCTAAACTCTTTGGTGCAACTTTTCTCAGCTTCTTTTCATTCCCTCCTCAGGGAAAGACCGCTTTCGTCGCGGAGATTTTCCTGAACTTTGAAGTTCAGTTAACGTTTCATTTCCGTGATACGTTTGTGAATATCTTTCACCATTCGCTGATGGATAGGCAGCACGCTCAAGAGCGGCGCTCTCGTCAAGGCTGAAGGTGTGTAAACTGCTCCATCAAGGTAAAGATTGCTCCAACTCAAATTTCATTAAGCTTATATATATATATATATATATATATATATATATATATATATATATATATATATATATATATATATATATATATATATATATATATATATATATATATATATATATATATATATATATATATATATATATCCGAGCATGATGATAAGAGACACGTTTTCCAGATACATCAATGTTTATTAAATTAAGTTTTTAAACAAAGGGCTGAAGGCGACCCTGAATATCTATGTCGCTGTAAGGGAAAAGTGTCCCGTGCCTGCGACCCAATTTCCTTGTTGTCTTATTTACAGTTTCATATTAAGGACAGACTCCTCCTGTATATAGTTTTCTATCTGTTTCACCCGAAGTTCAGGTTCGGTGAAGTCCGTATTTAAAAGAACCAAATATAATGGAGGCACTATAACACACACACACACACACACACACAATATATATATATATATATATATATATATATATATATATATATATATATATATATATATATATATATATATATATATATATATATATATATATATATATATATATATATATATATATATATATATATATATATAAGATATAAGTAGAGCGGGAACAGGTTGTTCGAGCTAGAAGAGAGAGAGAGAGAGAGAGAGAGAGAGAGAGAGAGAGAGAGAGAGAGAGAGAGAGAGAGAGAGAGAGAGAGAGTATTGACTGGATCCACAGAAGGCAGAGTGAACTTAATTTCCGCGTGTCTTCATCTTTGATGCTCCTCTGATATTGCTAAGAACATTAGATAGCGCCGAGGAAGGTGGCGGGGAGCGGCCAGGTGCCTAGGCCGATCCGGAATATTAGTGAAGATGAATATTGCACAGAGCATGTCAAGGTAGAGAGAGAGAGAGAGAGAGAGAGAGAGAGAGAGAGAGAGAGAGAGAGAGAGAGAGAGAGAGAGAGAGAGAGAGAGAGAGAGACTGATCCATCTCAATACGTTGTGCACGACCACTCCTGACTAAAGCGTTCCTCATAGTACTTACAGTAGTGGTGCCAGTCGTCTGCTCGTTTGTTCTACTCATTCTTTTCTTAAAAATCCTTTTAACTTAAATCTCGTGTCTCGAAATTTTCCTCAGAGGTACAATAACACCCAAAGAGTTAGATGGAGGTTACCGGTTTGCCTCAAAATGAGTTTGGAATTCAATTATGACTAATTTTTCTTCTCGAGTGAAGTTTGTTTTCCTCTTAATTAAGTTCCAATTAATGTATGGTCGAGGGCCGCTGTTGACTCGCGGCACACAAGATCGTGTTTGTCTATGACTAACTCAACATTTGCCCCTATTTTTCTAGGTTAATGAACGTCGTTTATTATGTACCCCGGTTCACAAGCCCAAGGGAATCAGTCAGTCCTCTTTCATGTGCCCCCTAGCCTGCCCTAGCTCCACCGCCTCAGCAAAAAGATAGTATGGATGCCTCTGTTCTTTCTTCTTTCCTTTATTCAATACCTTTCTCGTTCCTCACCGCAGTAACTATTTCCATTCCTCCCTCACTCCCACGGAAGGCGAATGGCCAGCAGTGCGGCTTTTGTATTTGTCTAAAATGAATATTTAAGAAGGCAAACAGCAGCTCACTCTTTTCATACCGTTCACCTCTGTGAAGCCAAATCCTCTTATTCTTTTATTTTCGTTGATCATGAATCCATATTTTTGTATTCCTGCTACGCCGATGTTTTCCCGTGTGGCTCTTGGCTGGTGTTTTTGTGAGGGATTGTTGTTTGTTCTCCTTAAGAGTCAAGGTTGTTTTTCCGAGCTACGTATATTTCATTTGTTCCTCAGCTCTAATGAATAAATGACCTTTTACAGTCGGATGTAAATAGTTCTTTACCGTATTAATTAAAACGGTTAATTTGCTCCAGTTTTACCCGGGCAAAAGAAAAAAAAATGGAAACAAACGCTGAGTTGAGATCATGAATTTTTAGCATCATTTTCTTGCTTTGTGTATTGAATCCTTTTTTATATCTTAACAGGATTCTTCTTAGAAAGAGAGAGAGAGATTTCTCTCATTTGATATACGTGCAGGTGGTGGTCAGGGATCTCCTCATCTGTTGTACGTATATTGCGGGCTTCATCAGGACCTTTAATAGGCTCATCAGCACTCACGGGACTCATTTGTAGCCCTCTAGGGGAATCAGTTATAATACAAGATCTGTGTTTACCCTAAAATAGTTGCATTTTAACGAGGTATTCGTCATAAAGAATAATCAGTCTTCTGTTTTTATGATGGTGATATTATTGTTGTTGTTGTTGTTGTTGTTGTTGTTGTTATCCTATAGATTTGTATGCTATTAGATACACGTCTTTATGATCTTCCCGATTACATGTTCCAATGTGTATACAAAACACTGCCTCCCTTTTCATTCAGTGACTTCATTTGTATTTTTCACTTTTGACAAATATGTTAGGGAACACAGACATCACTTATCTTTATATTTATGTATTGTAGAAGAAATACCTCATGGACTTTTACTCTTTAAAAGAAGGGAAACGAAATTTTGCGTTTGCGTAACAATTCTAACTGTTTCCTGTTACTTGTTAGGGTGAAGGAGGAATTCGGTGCCAGCAAGGGGAAGTGAAGCCTTAGGCGTGAAATCTTATAAGAACAGACGCACAGCGAAGCGTCTTGGTGTGCGCAAGAATTTGGAAGCTTCGAGTGGAATTCCTTAAGCTTACTCTCACGTCTCAGGCTCCTCAATCTCCTTGTCCTTCCTACAGGTCCCCATTCCTGCCCCTCTTTTCTCTCTCTCTCTCTCTCTCTCTCTCTCTCTCTCTCTCTCTCTCTCTCTCTCTCTCTCTCTCTCTCTCTCTCTCTCTCTCTCTCTCTCTCTCTCTCTCTCTCTCTCTCTTCTAATCAATGGTTGCATGCTCAAGAAGGAAATTAATTAGCAAGAGACGGTGAGGGTTGGCGTGAGTGAGGAATGGTGAGAGAGAGAGAGAGAGAGAGAGAGAGAGAGAGAGAGAGAGAGAGAGAGAGAGAGAGAGAGAGACGGTGTGGATAGATAGAAGTAGGAGGAAGTGGAGGAGGAGAGCGAGGAGTGAAGAGTGGTGGTGTTGGTGGAGGTCGTTATACCTTTACCTTCCACACCCACCGCACCTTTTCCTTGTTTCTCCCCGTCCTCTGTGAACTACATCCCCCTTCAACCTTTGTCTCGTGTTGTTGTGACCCGCTATCTATCCTGGAAACTTTCTTTGAGCGCCGCCCTTCACTGTACGTTATATAAAGGGAAGTGCAATATGACTTAATAATATCCACTGATCACAAAAAACAATTACTGCGCTTCTTGTTTATGTGGTTTCAGTAACGTGTGTGCGTGTGTGTGTGATATTGTTGTTGTTGTTGTTTATGACTTTTGAAGTTGAGTTTCTCGATAAGTTAGCTAGTCACTTCACGTTAACCGAAACAGAGTATTCAGTACCTCAAGAGTACCTGTTAGTGCCCCTCTTTGTTGAATGTTTAGCCCCGCGAGGAACAGACCGACACCCTTTTTGGCTAAATGAGGGAGTGTACGTACATGGGACACACACACACACACACACACACACACACACACACACACACACACACACACACACACACACACACAGACACACACAGACACAAACACAAAGACCAAGAAAAAAGGTAAATCTGTGCGGTACAATGTGGGTCAGCAGAAGAGCAGGTAACACAGCGCCGGCGTAATCCTGCCTTGACCCGCTGCTAAGGTCGTCAGCTTCCTTGCCTGCTAACAAAGACTCCGTCACCCTCCGTTGCGTCAACATAGAACACACACACACACATACACACACACACACACACTGAGGGTGGTCTGACTGCAATAGAGTTGAACAAGATAAAAATGTGTGTGTGTGTGTGTGTGTGTGTGTGTGTGTGTGTGTGTGTGTGTGTGTGTGTGTGTGTGTGTGTGTGTGCCCGTGCGTGTGTGCGTGCGAGCGTGCGCGCGCGCGCGCGTGAGAGCTTAAATATCAAAGATATAGGTCAGAAGACTTAAGAGCATAGAGAGAAACCATAATGTATTTCTAAGCTACTAGTAACAATCTGTTACACACACACATTCTCTCTCTGTCTGTCTCTCTCTCTCTCTCTCTCTCTCTCTCTCTCTCTCTCTCTCTCTCTCTCTCTCTCTCTCTCTCTCTCTCTCTCTCTCTCTCTCTCTCTCTCTCTCTCTCTCTCTCTCTCTCTCTCACCTGTTTACATCGAGGCTGCAGCGTGAGGCATCTGACCTTTACCTGCTGCTAAGAAGCAGTGCGAATGAATGCCTATAACTCAGTGGTTGTAAAGGTTCCCGGCATTAACAACGTCACACATAAGACTGGATCAAGCGCGGCGTGAAAGAAAATAGAATAAAAATAGTCCTGAACGGGAAGTGAGGTGGAGAAGCCCAGTGGCACTATAATCCAGTGTAGAGACGATGGAAATGAATGAGAGTAAAGTTGAAGTATCTAGACTTAAAAAATAAATAAATGAAAGAAAAAAAAATCTCTTAACTATCTAAGAAAATTGATCCATACAGTGTCTTTTTTTTTTTTTTGTCAACTTTATGAACACTGGTCGTATCGTTCACGACTACTTTTAACTTATGGCTCGAGTCACTTCTACTGATAGGAAAGTTGGGAATGTTGGGTGCCTCTCGCTGAAGTGAGAAGAGAAGTGGAGGAGGAGGAAAAGGAGGAGGAGGAGGAGGAGAGGAATGAGACAAACTAGGAAAAGAAAATAGGAAATCCTGAAAGAAGAATGTGTAGAAAGAGAAAGAATAAGAGAAATGGCTGAATGTGATTGCAAAGATTCGGGGGAAGGGGAAGAAAACAGAGAAATAGGAAGAAGAAAAAAAGCACGAGCTGGAGATGGCAAAGTAAGAAGAGAAGGAATAAAAGAAGAAAAATAAGAGTTCCAGGAAAAGTTGAGGAAAGTGACGGCAGGCATGGAGGAAGGGGAGCCAGAGTGCAATGAACAGAAAAGGAAAAAGAAAGTGTGTCTCTATGTAGAAGTAAATTATCCTCCCTGTTGGATCATATTACTAGTTTGACAATATTTCTTCCCTTACACATTGTTACGCACTGCCGCCTCCTCCCTCACATACACACACACACACACACACACACACACACACACACACACACACACACACACACACACACACACACACACACACACTCCCCTCTCCATTTCTTTGCGGAGAGGGAAGAAGGGAAAGAATAACATAGCACACACCTGTAATTACATACCAGTATTATGAGTAATAATTCACCTCACACCTTTATATATATATATATATATATATATATATATATATATATATATATATATATATATATATATATATATATATATATATATATATATACCATGGTGGAATCTCTCTCTCTCTCTCTCTCTCTCTCTCTCTCTCTCTCTCTCTCTCTCTCTCTCTCTCTCTCTCTCTCTCTCTCTCTCAGTACCCTGAGTGCCCCTCACCGCTCCCCCCTCCTCACACTCAGGCCATCAGCTCCACACACTCGCACTGACTGGCGCAAGTAATGGACATAGACTCTTCCATTTAATATAATTCGCGTTGTAAAGTCGATGCCGGGAGCCCAGCGGGACTTTTGAAAGCACATGAGGTCGATTAACGAGCAATTACTCGCTTCAATTTGCTGATTACATTGCCTTTGTTCCTCCGTTCCTCGCGAACTCCTCACTGCCTCCACTGCAAAATCTCGTCTCATAGCCGATGCGAGAATGATTTAGTTTTCCGCCACTTAACGCAGCTCAGGCTCGTCTTAGATGATAACCTGTTTATTTATCTGGCGGCTTTCGCTCGTTTTACGCACTGATAGCTGGCGTTATTGTTTCATAGTAGCACCCTCTCACCAGCCTGCCGCATCGCCGAGCACTTAGCGACTCTCTCTCTCTCTCTCTCTCTCTCTCTCTCTCTCTCTCTCTCTCTCTCTCTCTCTCTCTCTCTCTCTCTCTCACTACAAATGTATATTCTGTCATCGAGAACGGTTTCCATTGTGCCGTGAGCGATCTGCTAATGCCAAAGAAGTCTCGGAAGGATAACTGATAAAACAAATGCTATTGTACGTACAGAACGAAAAGTATACGCCCAATTCTTACCAAGTGCGAGGCGGGAGATGCCTGGGTGACATTCCCTGGTGACTTGGGTACGCCTGGTGGCTTAGAGTTGAGCTAGACGACCTGGCTTAACCCGGCGGAATAGAATCAGTAATTGAAGAGGCGATTCAATAGAGGTGAGTGAATGCTTGGCGTGTGTGTGTGTGTGTGTGTGTGTGTGTGTCCGTGTGCGTGTGTGTAGGAGGGATTCAGGGAAAGACACGCCCGAGAGAAAGAGTGTGCCGTGTGTGTGTGTGTGTGTGTGTGTGTGTGTGTGTGTGTGTGTGTGTGTGTGTGTGTGTGTGTACGCGTGCCTAAGACTCTCCCTACAGTTAATCATTGTCATGACCACTCAGACCACGTTAACACACATGCTAATTTCGTCACGTAAATCAAAATCACCAAAACATTCCCTTCCCGAGGCTCACCGGAACACCGTCCTTATCCAACAGGTATTTGTCTCTCCTCGTAATTCCTTATAATTACGTTCCATTATCTCCACCTCATGCGTGAAACTGTAGCACGGAAAGGTAAGCCTGTGGAGCACCTGGGGAAGGGCGGGGCCTCTTCTACGGCTGAAAAGGACAACGCGGAGAGAGGAAGGGAGGGGAGGCGCACGGAGATTAGAAAGGATGGGGAGAGGAAAGGATGGAGATGTATCGCAGGGAGAAAGAACGTGGAAAACAAGGAAGAGGGAGAGGCATAAATTAGAAAGACGAAAGAGAGAGAGAGAGAGAGAGAGAGAGAGAGAGAGAGAGAGAGAGAGAGAGAGAGAGAGAGAGAGAGAGAGATGGGCATTAATTTTCCACGGTCAGGCCTAACGACCATTTGGAGATCGTAACTAGCCCCAATTTCATCCCGAGACGCGACTGATCACCCATCATTATAGGACGATTAGACACACCCAATTATTAGAGCGAAAGGGAGACACCCGCCACCTGCCTCAGGTTAACGATGGTGCATTAGGAACGAAGGAAAGACTGATGAACGCCGAGTTTCCCAAGACTTGGAGGAGGAAATTGAAGAGGAAAAGGATCGGACTTGCTCAATACATTATCCTAAGTGAAGAAATTTGTATAACCGGAGCAGTTTTTTCATATAATTTCTCGAAGGCGTTCAATAAATGTGCGCATAAATATTTTTTGTAAAGGCGATGTTTAGATTTACTGCCGTGATATTTTTTTCCAGCTCGACGCAGGGAAAAAAAAAAAATGTCTCAAATGAATAATGGAACTGAATATAGGTGTATATCTCCCTTTTTTCTCCTTTTTGTTATTGTTGTTCGTGTTATGAAAGAATGACTTTATTTATATACTGTTTATTTATTAATTATCTAGTCGCCAGCAAATCCATTAAGCGGCATAGGAATGAATGTGAATAATATTAACTCACTGAATCAAATTGCCATTAGTTTTGTGTCAGTAACATGCATAGAGTCGGAAACACACAATGCCCTATCTCTCTCTCTCTCTCTCTCTCTCTCTCTCTCTCTCTCTCTCTCTCTCTCTCTCTCTCCTCTCTCTCTCTCTCTCCTCTCTCTCCTCTCTCTCTCTCTCTCTCTCTCTCTCTCTCTCTCTCTCCAACCTACACAAGAACGTCCCTCTTTGCCCTTTCCATCCCCCAAACCGAGGTATCTCCCTTCCCTCCCGTCCTTCACCGCCTACAAGCCATCTTCTACACTTGATGGCTGTAGAAACTGCGTCTTGTGATCTTGCTGACAACTCAGGTATGGTCCAATTCCAGACTAATTATGCCATACCACCTGTCTCTGTGTGTGTGTGTGTGTGTGAGAGAGAGAGAGAGAGAGAGAGAGAGAGAGAGAGAGAGAGAGAGAGAGAGAGAGAGAGAGGAGAGAGTACTCAATCGCTTTGATCCCACCTGCCAAATCAACGTTGTTTCTCTTGACAAAGGAAAGATGTACTGAATTTCCTTTTGCTGGGAAGGGCATTGAGGTCCTTCGAGTTTCCAGACAACAAATTAAATCGCCGATAAAGAAGGCTGCAAAGAAGGACTAACTGGGGAAATGGACCGTGGTAACTTCTAAAACATTTTGACTGATATTGTGTTAAGGAAAAAAAAAATCAAAGAAAACTGGGAGGAAACTCTGAAATTGTGGGGATTCTATTTCGTATTTTTCCCCTTTATATTCAGACGTATATGTTTTGTGTCATTTTTTCCCCATACTTTCTTTTCTTTTCCTGTCGTTGTGTACGATTTTTAAACTTGCCTTCATATTTTGTACTTTTATTTGTTTGTTTCCCTTGCGTGCCCCACGGGTTTGGCATGTATTCTTTTATTGCCCTCTCTCTCTCTCTTTCTCTCTCTCTCTCTCTCTCTCTCTCTCTCTCTCTCTCTCTCTCTCTCTCTCTCTCTGAGCTCCACATAGTGATATTTTGCACATCACACAATAAGTACTTTCTCTTTTGCTCTATTATATTCCCTTGCCTCACACCCTCTTTGAACTCCTCTTCTTCCTCTTCCTCCTCTCCTCCTCCTCCTCTTCCTTCTCCTTCTCCATTACTCCTATAACTTTTACTCACGTTGCTTCCCTTCCTTCCTCTGTTTTCCTTTGTTTATATTCAGAATGTTTTCCTTTCCTCAGTATTTCGTTTTTCAAGGATTTTTTTTTTGGTGTGTGCGTGTGCATGTGTGTGTGTGTGTGTATGTGTTGAACGGATAGCAACTAACCGCCACTCTCTTCCTCCACAGCCTGGGCTCAGCAGAAGCAGCATTTCCGTAATGCTCCCGAGAATCAGCGTGTCATCGAGGGCAACGTCGCTATTATCAAGTGTGAAGTGGGCAACCAGGCTGGCCGTGTCCAGTGGGCCAAGGACGGCTTCGTGTTGGGTAAGTCATCTACTCCTACTTCGTTATGGATGAGAAGGGAATATCGGTTTAATATCGGCTGGGTAAGAGCAGGAGGAATGTGAAGAGGAGGATGGGAGAACACAGTTATTGCACAATGGTAATTTTAAACAAAACGAGAAGCTGGTATGTTTCATTGAGAAGATTCCTTTCTAGGTGCGATAGATAAATGTCCTTGAACGTTATAGAAAGTGAGTATTTTCCGGCTGCAAAGAGAGACATATAAATTCGAAAGAGGATCAAATGTTGTTTCCTGTTGTATCTCAGTAATGAGATAACAAAAGTAATAATTGTTTCTCGATTCAAGGATTTTTTTTTCTGTATGTGGCTGATTTCTATATTGTATTTGTTATTCAGTACCTGGACGGATACTTCTTTGTTGGGAAGGAAAAACAGGAGGAGATTACACAAGCATGAGGTGGAAACATGAGCGCAGCTGTTAACAGGAAGAGGGAGAGGGAGGGAATGTGTCTTTATTTTCCTTCCCTGGAACTGTCTTCATTTTTCCGCGTAAAAATGTAGCTCACAAATGTCATCATGTTGAAATGTTTCCTTGTTAGTGTTTACGATGTGCGTAGAACAACAACCGTGGTGATAACGAAATTGAATAAAATATAAAAGTTACCCTAAAGCTGAAGCATGAGGAACCGGAAAGCATTTGGATTGACGAACAGAAAACGAAGGAAAAAATTCATTCATCTAGCGGTATAAACACACACACACACACACACACACAGAGAGAGAGAGAGAGAGAGAGAGAGAGAGAGAGAGAGAGAGAGAGAGAGAGAGAGAGAGAGAGAGAGAGAGAGAGAGAGAGAGAAAGAGAGAGAGAGAGAGAGAGAGAGAGAGAGAAACGCGTTACCCTTCCTTATTAGATTAGTAGTGATGGCAACAGCTTAAGGGGAAATGTGTTTGCTTGGCCTGCGAAAATGAGATCATCACTTTCACCTCGGATATGATTATCTTATATTAAGGTGAGGAGAGTATCGGCTCCCATCCCCTTGTGGTGATGAATTTAATAATCACCTGATCTGATGCCCTTTCCTGATCACTCTGCTCAAGCCTCACCCAACAACGCAGCATACACGCGCCTTGTTGGCTGGGGAAGTTACGACACGCTGGTATCACCTCGGTGCAGAGAATACCTGGAAATTGCTATCTTGCAGTCACCTGGTCCTGACGCCGCTCATTGACAGGGATTGGCAGTCGAGTGAAGCTGATGCCTCTTGTCTTGCCCAGCTTTAGAGAGAGAGAGAGAGAGAGAGAGAGAGAGAGAGAGAGAGAGAGAGAGAGAGAGAGAGAGAGAGAGAGAGAGAGAGGTATGGCTCTGTTGACACGCGTAGCGACTAAGGTAAGGGGAATGTCACCGCCACTTTTTACCAATGTCCTTTCCGCTAAAACACTGTTCCCTCGAGGCTTCCAAATGGGGACTCGGGAAGCCATCCTAACACGGGCGATGTGGGAGCGTTTCACTTGAGGTCTGGCGCCGTGCTGTGAATGAGTATGGGCAGGAAATAGAGATATACGCACCACTGAAATATGGATGGAGGGAGAGGGAGTGTGCGGCGGGGGGCGGGGCTTCTGTTGGAGTTGTGGGGGACTTTTTCAGCGTCGCGGGACACAGCCTGGAGGGTGGCGAGAGCAATAAAAAAGGTCTTATAAGCCTCAGCATCAAAGGATGAGTTGAGAGAGGCTTGCACTTAAGAGAGTCTTTCGGGAGCGGTACACAGGCAGACACACAGGCACACAGACAGGCAAGCATGCAGTGTAAAACCGACAGACGTGGAAGTGTTTGCTGCCGCTGTCCGTTTTCTTTGACGGACTATTGGGAGGAAAAAATGTACCTCCGTTCTTCCGCCTCCACTCCTCCGCACATCAGCTTGAGTGCGCTCAGACCCGTTATTATTATTTTTTTCATCTTCCACTTTGTGTTTCTTTTCGTTGTGCCATTATCCCACACCTCCTTTGCTCTTGCTTCTCCTTCTTTTCCCTCACTTCATTCCCTCCACTTGCGTACCGCCCCAGCCTTCCCTCCGTGCACCTTCCTGATCCTTAACGGAGAGGTTGTCACTGGCAGGACCTACGGCTTGAATCCCTCCTAACCTCTCTTTCCTCCTCCATTCCTTCTCTTCCTTTTTCTTCTCTTCCTCGTTTTCGTCTCTCCATTCTCTTCCTACTTCTCCCAGTCCCTGCTCAGTCCTTCCTCCTCCTCCTCCTCCTCCTCCTCCTCCTCCTCCTCCTCTTTGTATCTCCCCCCCCCCCCGGCCACTCGCTTCCCTCCCATATAACTTAGGCCTTCCGCGCCGCTGAATCCTTTCCTCTATTTATTGTTTCTTTGTGGATATTGTTCACTTAATACTTTTTTCTCTTTATTGATTTTTTTTCTTTTAGTTCCAAGTTTATCACTGTTTACTCATCCGGTTAGCCTATACTTCTCATGTTGTCATCATCGTTATCATTATCATCATCTTCATTCCTGCCGCTGCCATTACATTCTCATCAACAGTGAAGGAAAAGAAGAGAGAAAAAAAGTCTTCACCATTATCACGTTTCTTCACGTTGGTATTGTTCCTTTGTTGTTCGTTCTTTTTCTCTTCCCCTTCCCGCGGGTGTCATAATCATCGTCCCCAAACTCCCAAAAGTGACCTCCGGGAGGCTGGTCAACTCTCCACCACACATCATCTTCCTTCATAACAAACTTTCTCATTCCTGGACTTGAACGACACCCATCTTTTTCTACCACGTTCTTGCCACTGTTTCCCTTCACGCTGCCTCCTCGTTTTCCCTCCCCTGTCCCCTCGCGCGGTGATGGCGCGGAGAGGGGAGGAAAGGGAGGGAGGTCAGGGAGAAGGGAGTGTTTGAGGGCGCCGTGCACATCGTCCTGGGAACACTCGGCTGACGAAGCCCAAGTGTTTGCTAACAATATTGGTCGACTCTCCATCGCCACTTCTGTCTATATACGGACTACCTGTCTAAAGCTCCTTCGATATAACGCTGCGGAGGGGAAGTAGGGGCGGGTGCTGGAGGACAGGCAAAGGAAGGGAACTGTCTTAGCTCACAGAAAGTGGGAGGAGGAGGACAGGAGCGTGGCAACAGGATGGAGGAAAGGAGACGGTACAAGGAAGATTTAGAGGTAAGAGGAAAGGGGAGAGAGGAGGGGACAGATTGGCAGTACGAGGGAGAAGTCTCGGAACAAGGGGGAAATGGGGAAGAAGAGTTCAGATAGGAGGCAGTTGAGATAACTTGGAGGGTTCTGAGAGATGAAACAGAAAGTACTTAATGGCTTTTCACTGCGGAAAGCGCGAGAGAGAGAGAGAGAGAGAGAGAGAGAGAGAGAGAGAGAGAGAGAGAGAGAGAGAGAGAGAGAGACTTGAAGACATATCTCACAGGGAAAGAAAAGAGGGAGAAAAGTCTGGGAAAGAATTCCTATCTAAACCAATAAACTCAACCAGGAGACGTATTACGCTTTGAAGAGGACGCGAAAGGAAACCTGTTTACCTTAAAATAAATAAAAAGAGAGAAAAAATGATAAGGAGGAGCGCTAATGTGTGTGACATTAGCGGGATGGACGCAGAGAGGGAGAGCACTGCACTCAAACGGTTGTGTTGGTGCTTTGTCCCGGCAGTGGCGCATTACTGGGCCTCACTCAGGGCCAGCGTCCCGGCCTTGCAAGACAAGTGGTGGGCTGCTAGGGAAGTACCTGACACAGGGAAGGACGTCCCCCAGAGGCGAAATTGAACGAAATTGAACATGGTCTAGGAATCTAATTTTCCGTCTCGAAATTGGGTCTTGGCGTGTTGTACGGCTGAATAAATTCTTGCCTGAATATTACTGAGGGGGAAAACTCACTTATTTTGACTCTTTATCACGATTTGCACGCTTGGGTTCTCTCAACCTGCAGGAGAAAAGGTGTCTGCCATCCTCTGCTTTGGCTACAAGCTCGCGGTAGGGAAGTAAAACAAAAAAAGATTCATAATTCCGGATCAGAGCTGTGTAATACCCGTGGGGGAGAGAAAATTCGGGTGCGTGTGCCGTAGACGTGAAAATGTATTTTCCGATTTTTTTCCGCCTGAAATTCGCAAAACAAACACCGCAATCGAATATAATTTGCGCGTGGAGTGTTCGCTTGTCTCGGTGGTTACCCTCCCTTGTATGCGTAACTTCCCCGGCGCGCTGCTACCTGCGGCCAACAGGGGAACTGCTCCGCTGATCTGTGCATACACTTTGCCACGCCAGCCTCCTGCGTCTGACAGCTGCTATAGATCCAAGAAGCTGCTCCACACGAAAAAAGAAAACAGCGTTACAGTGCCTCATGGCCGGGGTCTGGGCAAGAGGAAGAGACACAAAGGTAGATATTTTTTTTTTTCCATGCTTGATGGCGTCCTCGGGAGCTTTGGAGCTCTAATATTACTCTAATTAAGAGAGAGAGAGAGAGAGAGAGAGAGAGAGAGAGAGAGAGAGAGAGAGAGAGAGAGAGAGAGAGAGAGAGAGATCTTACATATCACATTCTCCTGAGGGCTAAACAGCGAACGCCATCATTAGTATATGGTGGAACGAATACCTTTGATATATGTTCGGTAGAGAGTCTCACTTCAGTGCTCTGACAGCGAAGAATTTTGGGAAACAGACCCTTGACTGGCAGCACTCGCGGTCACTGTTAATAATTTTCACACGTGTTTGGAGGAGATAAGAAATGGATTCAGAAATGGACTAGACCACATTTTTCTCGATGAAGAACTAAAACGCAGAATAAGGGTCACGTGAAGGTCAGGACAGAAGGGTAGATGTGTGAGGGGCGGTCGACATGTGTAGGAAGGTGGATGAAGGTATATGGAGCAAGTTGGTACAAGTGGTAGGTGTGGAGGGAGCAGGCTGTGGGCGTAGTGGGTTTAAGAGCTGTATAAGATGTGGCGCGCTTTGTTGTCAAGAGTAAAGCCAAGTGTAGGGACCCTCTGGAGGTGTAGAAAACAAGGTATACGGTGAGAGGTTGGTTAAGGTAGGTCAGGGGACGTAAGAGGGGGACCAAGATGCCGACACGTTTGAAGTCAAGGAAACTCTCTTTAATAAAAGGCCTCTATTAAAAAAGGGGAAAAAGTACAAATATATTTCGAAATTCTAAACTTTAAGGGAGAACAATTTAGTAACTTTCCGTCTTAACTTAAGCCTTAGAAAAAAAAAAAAAAAGGTTGGGAGGGAAGCGAACAGCTTAATAACGTAAATTTTCCACCTTAACCGCCTTTTCTCCACCCGTAAGTTGCTCCGTTCACAATTATCCTCTCATCCGAGTCTGACTTATGTGCCTCTCAGTCAGAATATTTCCTTTCCTCGCTACATTTTCCCGCATTCACACCCCTGAACCATTCAGAGAGAGAGAGAGAGAGAGAGAGAGAGAGAGAGAGAGAGAGAGAGAGAGAGAGAGAGAGAGAGAGAGAGAGAGAGATTAAAGTCGTAAAAGTATGTAAGGATCGCAAACAAACGAAAGTTTTAGAATAATGGAAGCTTCCTTGTTTATTTTGAAAAAAAAAATGGGGATTTTTTAAAAGCTGAATTTTTACATTGTTAGCAACGTCTCTGCAGTTTGTGTGGATGTAACTGAAGGAAATTTCAAGAAATTGCTACATTTATTTTCATCGTTATGGTGCTTGTAGGAGCGAGACTTGAAAGGGTGCGGCTCTATCGAGTTGGTAGTAGTAACACTATGTGTAATAAGAGTGGCTGGTATTATTGTAGCATTGAGGCAAGAGGAGGAGACAGAGAAGGGTGGCTAATAAAAACAAAAGTAGAAGCAACCACAGACGGAGGAGAAAGGGAAGGGACAGGAAAAGTTATGTGAAGGTAGTAAAGAAGAAATACCGTTGGAAAGGTGGTAGTGAGAGGTGGCCAATTAATGGCATTTTTTAATGGTGTTGTTGATGGTCATTGCGGGCGTGGCATTGTGTTTGTGGCAGAGAGTGTGATAGCAGCTGTGTGGGGTGGCTGGTGCACGCGTGTAAGTAGTGGCGGTATCAGGTGCCGCAGACACAACAAATATTTCCTCGTTTTCTACAGTAATTGAATCATTAATTACCTTCAGGGGCGACTGCCGTAATTTTTCTCTTGTTGAGTTATAACTGAAATTTATGAGAAAAAACATTTTAGTCCATAGGATCAGCAGCTTTTCAGTGATATCTTCTGAGGGCGTAAAGAGGCAAACGGAGTGAGGTGTTGGTCCTTGTGTTGCATCTTTAACTGCTCTTTCCCCTGAGAGGAACTCAAATACAGCTGCAAAAAGGGAGGGAAATTGAGTCAATATCCATGGCAAGAAACGGTAATGTGCAGAGAATGTGTAAAAATATAAATACAAAATAAATACACACTCATTCTAGTGTAAAATACAAAGATATCCCTTACTGTTAACTTGAAATATGTCTTAAAAGTCTTTGGGTGCTCGTCATTGCGGAAAGCTGGAGGGAGAAGTGAACCGTATGTAGCATGGCTGAAGAGAAGAGTTTCCCTCGACGCCAAGCAGAGTGCATTGCGGCTCTTAGCAGCGAAAGGTGACACATTATGTGGATTAATGGAGCTGCATAATTATAACAATAATTATTAGTGTTATATTTCTTGTCGCGTGCCTCGGAGAGCAAAGTGTTTCTTTCACACCGCGTCCTTATTTGCAACTCAGAAAAATCCAGTTTATGAAATATATATTGAAGCGTCTCTCGGTCTTCCTTTCACGTGTACTGTGAGATCCATTGAGTCCTTAAAGGTAAGTGATGCGAGCACAACTTTATGACCCTCGAAATGGGTCTAATCTTCCACAAAGTTTTCCAAATGTATTCTATTCTGGGCGGCTTTCCATTTTCTCTGCTGGCCATAAAACATTTCTGTCATTTCATGGCTCTGCCTTCGCTGAATGGATTATCTGTGGGCCACCCTCCACTGGGCGCCTCGCCGGTGTTTATCATGATCGGGAGCCGCTTATGGAGCAGAGAACAGGAGGTATTTTGTGCGTGGCCAAGATTAGAAAGAGAGAGAGAGAGAGAGAGAGAGAGAGAGAGAGAGAGAGAGAGAGAGAGAGAGAGAGAGAGAGACGCACATCTACCCCAAACCCACACACACACACACACACACACACACACACACACACACACACACACACACACACACACACACACACACACATTTTCTTCCCTTATTAACCTGGCATCCTTCCCTTCTAGATCCTTATTAAACCAAACCTCGCCCACGGCACGACCTCTCCCGCCGCGCCCCGCCCCGTCCCTCCCGCCGCTCGGAAAATAAAGACGAATAACCTTCTTCAGAATTATTCTTCTCGGTTGTATTAATATAGGAAGCGGCCGTTTTTAGAAGAAGTCATTAAATGATGGATTTTTTTTCTTCATCTCACCGAGGTCAAAGATACGCTGAGGGCAAAGGTGATGGGAGCTTTAGGGCAGGGAGATGGAGGCGGTAGGAAGAGGATGTAGCAGCAGGAGGAGGTGGTTCAAACAGTTTGGTGAGGGGAGGTTGTTGGGAGAGGCAAGGAGAGGAGTAAGGGGAGAGGGGAGTGGCGGTTAGCAGGAGGAGATTAGTGATTATCGCGAGGGATGAGTGGTGAGTGACAGGATGAAGGGAGTAAATAGTATGTCTGACTGATGCTGTTGTTGCTTCTCTCCTCACTTGTGTTCAGACAGAGGGAGAAAGAGAGAGAGAGAGAGAAAAAAAAAGAGAGGCGACAGGCAGACCTTCAGACACGACTGCATCTTTTATAGTGTATTGTGATATTTTGAGTAAGTTTCACAATTCGCCAGGCAAGTTTTCGTTCATCGCGCATGATTCACGAAGACTTACTGTGTAGACTCCGTCCGTATCTCATAGGGAACGACGAAGGAAAGGAGACAGACATTCCTGACAGATAGCAAACGAAATGATGCGGAAACGACAGAATGAACGATAGCAAAGGAATAAGGAAGAGGGAGAGAGAGGAAATACCAAAAAAATCTCGCGAAGGAAAAGAAAAGAAGGAAAAAATAATCAGGGAAGTGCCTGTCAGCCATACAGTCTCTCGCAGCACTCACAGCCGAACTTGGTGAATGGGTGGCGGCCTACAGGAGGACAACAATGGGCGGGTTAATAGTTATGGAGTCACCTCTGTGGCGCCCCTTTCCATTAAGAGACGCCGACCCCGCCCTTGCCAGCCCCCATACATCGCTGTCTGGCTCCGTTCCTCCCTTTCCTTCTTCCTTCCTCTCCGCTCTCTCTGTCTCTGTCGTGGCAATAGGATACTAAGTCGGGTCACGTTTGAAGTGCGATTAAAAATGTAATTAATAGCCGGTAACAACCTGGTATACGTAACTAACTCCATTGAGGATGACTGCTAGATTAAAGGAATAGGGAAAACCGTAGAGAGTATGATGATTTCAAGTTGTGATTGATGAATGAAGCTTAGATTGAGTGGAAGGAAAATGATGCTTGGTTTGGTTGTCATGATGTAATAAGTCATGATGTAATACTTCGGTAAACACACACACACACACACACACACACGCACACAGACACACACACACACGCACACACACACAGACCAGAGGCCGTCGAGACAACTGGTAACAAGCGTGCATCAAGACTACAACAAAAGCGTGCTCGGTGATTGGGCTAACGACCCACCAATCAGAGCCCTCGCGAGAGAGTCGAGGCAAGCTTTGTCTGAAAGAGGAAAATACAATTGACCCTTTTTTTATGTCTTTCAGATTGTTTCCGTCTTTGAAGTGCTGCGGGACAAGAGCACAAACATCACTATTATCAGTCGTTCTACAGTAATTTTTTAAAGCAGTCCTGTGCGTATTGGAAGTGAACACGTAACCTATTGTATATACAGAGTCCTTTCTAACTGGAGAAATGTGCATTTTTACATTTACTTATTTATTTATTTAATTTTTTGTCACCAGTGTTATTCATAATACGTAAAGGTTATTGCCCTCATGGTAGAAGAGAAAAGAAAGGTGACTGTGTTGTTACCGACAGACAGAGAGAGAGAGAGAGAAAGAGAGAGAGAGAGAGAGAGAGAGAGAGAGAGAGAGAAAGAGAGAGAGAGAGAGAGAGAGAGAGAGAGTTCACCACTACTGTGAAGAACGGAGAACTAAACACCTGCTTCTTAACTTCCCAGAAAGATATGACCCACGGAGAGTAAAGTTCGCAGTCTGCCTGATATGGATGAGCTGTGTTGAGAGGAACGAAAGGCAAAGGGATGGGAGGAAAAAAGAAGAGGAAGAATGCAAGGAAATGAAACATACGCGAAGATGGAAGGAAAATTGGGGAAAGTGAAGCACTAGGAACCAGTAGAGAAATGTGAGAATGAAAGAATGGAGAGAGGGAAATAGCATGAAGGAATGGCGAAGAGGAAGAGAAAGGGGGCAGGGAGTAAAGGCAGTTGAACAAACTAAAAGTAAAATAGATATGAAGGGAAGGTGAGGAAGCAAAACGGACGGCGAAAAAGAGTAAATAGAAGACTGAAGGAGAGGGATTTGTAAAGGGAGGGAGAGGAGAGGGATGGAAACTTAAGGAGGAAGTAGCATTACAATACTGGGATGGCAGTAACGAGTGTACATTTTCTTTTAGATCTGAAAATATTATTGTATCGCGTCATTGAGAGAGAAAAGAACGCTTGCAGTACACTAGTGACTAGAATTCCGTCCCCCTCTCATTCTTTCCTTCTGTTCCACTCGCCCTACAAAGTCACAAACTCACCTTTCCACACCCACCCCAATGCTTTTCGATTTTCCTTCTCTTTTCTGGGTTTTTTCAGACTTCGAGACCGCATAGAAACACGTATGACCTTACGCTGTCTGTCTGGTTGCTAAGGGGTCACCAGCAGACGGGAAACCGTGGCATTACTGAATATGTAATGTATTCTATTAATAAATCACACACACACACACACACACACACACACACACACACACACACACACACACACACACACACACACACACACACACACACACACACACACACACACTCAATTCTACATTACAAGGACAGACCTCCCAGGATGGAATTAAGTCTGTCTGTCCGCCTCTCTCTCTCTCTCTCTCTCTCTCTCTCTCTCTCTCTCTCTCTCTCTCTCTCTCTCTCTCTCTCTCTCTCTCTCTCTCTCTCTCTCTCTCTCTCTCTCTCTCTCTCTCTCTCTCTCTCTCTGTGCTAGGATTCGAAAAGAAGACTGTTTGGTTGATGATCTTTTTGCTCACGAAGATAGTAACATTGTAAAAGTAAAATAAAAAGAGTAAAGAATTGAGTCACTGGTGGAGAAACTCAGAAAAAAGGCTCCGACTACTTAATGTCGTTGAACTTGGTCACGTTTTAAAACTCCATCAAACTCATCAGTATGTTTGGCTTTACTTATGCCGAAGTTAGCGCGTTATATTTTTCTCCCTGTCCATCTCCGAGTTTAATGATGACTAGTGAAATAAGAAAGAAAAAAACAAAACAAATATATATAACTTTTCCATATATTTTTCTCATTTACAGACTGAAAGC
The DNA here is from genome assembly GCF_035594125.1 of Scylla paramamosain. Classification (NCBI taxonomy): domain Eukaryota; kingdom Metazoa; phylum Arthropoda; class Malacostraca; order Decapoda; family Portunidae; genus Scylla; species Scylla paramamosain. Next base: position 1,431,600 of record NC_087174.1, read on the forward strand.
ATTCGCATATCATACATAAAGACAATGGGTAAAGTAAAGTAGAGCCTCAATACAACAGAACCACGCACTTACATTAATATACGAAGAATACTCAACATTATTCCCACTGTTCTTTCTGTTTATGCGGCCACAAGTACCTTACCGTCGCTCCGCCCACCCTAACAGTCGGCGGAGGAGAGCGGAAGTTGCACGAGGCAGCGGTTTCTAATATCGAAAAATCCTCCTCGTATAAATTTGAAGAGATGTCGGAACAGGCGAAAGAAGGTCAGGTTTGGTACACAAGAGCAGCAGCGGCGGCGGGGTCGTCTGCGGTGTTGGCGTTCAAATAATCCCACAACCCAAGGAAGTTTCAAAGTGCTCCATCAGGGGACGCGTGTGACCCAGTTAATAACACCGCCAGCAGTAGTAAAGGGAAGGCCATGTAATAACGTGCTGGCGACTAACGTGTGGCCCTGCGAGCCATCGTCGGCCATTCATTAGGGCCACAAAGAGTGCCGCCACCAGGGCCAATCAGCTGACGCTCTCCTTCCTTCCCACCTTCCTTCACTTCTTCCTTCCTTCTTTATGTTTCACCTTTTTCTGTGTTTCTTTCTTTGATTTACGTATACATTCATTCTTCTCCTTTCTTCTCTCGTTCTTTTCTCCCTTCCTACATTCTTTCTCTCCTTCCCTCCTTTCTTCATCCCTTCCTTCAATTCTTCCTTCTTTCCGTTTCGCTTTTTTTCTGTTTTCCTTCCTTGATTCATGCATTCTTTCTTCCCTGTTCTTCTCTCTTTCCTTCCTTCCCTTTCTTCTCTCTTCTCCTGTTTCTTCCTTTATTTCCTTTTTTCTTTTTTTGGTTTTTCCTTCCTTTCGGTTTTTTACTTTTAGTCCCATTTTCTCTCTTTCTCTTTCTGTCCCTCTTCCCTGTCTTCATTCCCTCAAACTTTTCTTTCTTCCTTTGTTATATTTTGTCCATTTATTGCTTTATTATTTTACTTCCTTTCTTCCACCCTCCATTTCTTCTCCGTCTTGCCTCTTTCCTTTCTTCTCTCCATCTTTTTCGTTCTTCCTCACTTTCTTAATACAATTTCGTTCTTTCCCTTTCGTTCTTCCTTCCTTTTTTCTTCTCTGTCCTGTTCTTCCTTTCCTTTCCTCTCTCCTTCCCTCCCTTTCTCCTGCCCCCGAGCATTCCCACCCTGGCCCACTCCTCGCCCTCGCCTAAGGACTCTGTGGATGATTGGTCGCCCTGAGCTAATTGTGTAGTTGTGGATTCTTGAAAGTTATTGGCCGTCTGAAGCAGAGAAAGTGATGGCCAGGGAAGTAAAGGGCATCTGTTGTTGTTGTCTGTGCTGCTGCTGCTATTAATGATAAGAATAGTAATAGTAATGGTGATGGTGATGATGGTGATAAGGATAATAATAATGATAATAACAACAGCAACAATAACAACAGTAATAACAGTAATAATTGTAATAATAATGGCTGTAGACATTACGCGAGGGGAAGTTGTAATTTCAGTGGAATTGGTATTAGTAATAGCAGTAGTAATAATCGTGGCGGTGATGGCAGCGGTAATTCTGGGCTCATATAAGTAGAGGGCTATGCCACTCGCTTCCCTCATAATAACCTCTTATAATAACATATCAACATAATGGCATTTCACTTTAATATTTTTTTTTCTAACAGCTTCAAAGTGCAAACCCTCTGAAAACTCCTGCCTATGTTCCTTATTAGATGCAATAGTGTAACGTAGCACGGTGTAGCGCAAATCTTTCATTCAAGTCAGAAAGTTACGAGATTAAAGCAAACACTAGTCCCTTTGAGGCGGTGCTTAATTGGAAAGACAATGAGTGGTGGGCCATCAGGCAGCAATGGGAGGGAGGGAGGCTGGCGGGGACAAAGATCATAACTGCCTCTCCAGACAATAACTCTCTTGAAATATAAACTTTCCACATAAATCTTAATGGCAGACTCAGAGCGAATCCCCGGGGAAGTTATTCTATCAAAGCGGATCTCTGGCGGCGATGGTGGTAGTGAGAATTGTGCTTGTTGGTTTTGGCGATGGTGGTGGTTGTGGTAGCCCGTAGTTGTGTCTGGGAGTACATATGCAGGAGGTGTTGAGAGTAAAGCGTAGTAGCTGTAGGTGTGGTGGTGAGTGTGGTTAGTGTTGTGTTTGCTGTGCGTTGATCTGAACGTCATCGAAGTGGCAGTGGCCGGCGCACCCTTCGTGACGAGGAGAAAACTCGTAAAAAACTTGGCAGTGGTCATGAACGTGGCGAGAGATGAGACGAAGTGTGGATGGTCGTCGGTCGTGTAATCATGGGAAGCAGTTCCACGTCCTTTGTGATGATAGGAGCCCTGTCGCCCCTCGTCCCTCCCTGACATGATTCACCACCGTCACTGCCGTCAGAATTCTCCTTCTCTCCATTGCATCACTCTTGTTCGTCGCTCTCGAGACCGCTAATGGCATCACTACATCCACGTCACTACCATATCCACCATCCACGCCCTGTCGCCTCCACTCCACCTCTGGCACCATCACCAACATCTTAGTTCATAACCACCAGACAACATCACTCAACCACCGCATTACACGCCTTTCTCTCTCCCCCACCGCTGCCGCCGCCACTACAGTCTCTCACTCTGCCACGCCGCGCTGTTACCGTAATAATGTAACAGGAACAAAACCGCGGCGGCCAATATAATGTGATAATGCGTGGGAGCAACTAACGCCTCGAGGTTACGGAGGTCAGGAGGGAGTTTCGTGTTGTTCCCACAGGGTCAGGGTGTTCTCCGGGTTGTGCCCTGAGCCCCGCGTGAGGTGAGCCACCTTGCCGCTCTCTCATTCCTCTTTCATTCCTCTTCCTTTTCCTTCCTTTCTTTTCCCGTCACTTTATTTTTTCTTCTGTTTTACTCCTCTCTCTCTCTCTCTCTCTCTCTCTCTCTCTCTCTCTCTCCTCTCTCTCTCTCTCTCTCTCTCTCTCTCTCTCTCTCTCTCTCTCTCTCTCTCTCTCTGTATATCTGTCTTTTATATATATTTCCTTCCTGGCTCCTTCCGTCCATTTTTCTCTATAGTCACCCTGTCTTCCACTGCTCATCACTTCCCCAAACTGTCTTTCCCTCTGATTTTTCTCCTCCTTCCATTATGTTTGGCTTCCTTGTCATTCACCCCTCGACACCTCCCACCTTCCCTCCCTCCGTGCTTCTCTCCTTCCTTCTATTTAGCTGCCACTTACTATCCGTCACTTCCTTCACCTCATCCTTCCCTCCTTCGTTACTTTCGTCTTTCCTCTTATATTCGCTGTACTCGACTTCTTTCACTCTTCTTCTCATTTCCTTTCCTTTACGAGTCACGCAGCATTTTTTTTTCTCTTTTTCCAACATCGGTATTTTTAGTTCTCTCTCTCTCTCTCTCTCTC
>NC_087174.1:1440000-1457500 GCF_035594125.1 Scylla paramamosain
TAACACACCGTTCCTCGGCCCATCCATTATTGATGACCACCTGCCACGATCTTGCCGGGTTGGCCACTGAGGGAGCCTTGACGCTCATCACAGTAAAAGGCAAAATTGAGAGGCAGCGTGGGATAAATCTAAATTGAGAAATGTGGTTTGGGTAGAAGTGGGTGAGGCGAGGAGTGGGAGAGGCGGTAGTGTGAGACGTTAAAAGTGTGGAGGATGGGGATGAGGATGTGTGGGTCAATGGGAGAGAATTATTGGGTTCATGTATTGGAGAAAGGCAATGGGGAAGGTAATTTAGACAGGAGCAACATGTTCATGCCATTGAGACAGAATACTTGAAAGAGAGAGAGAGAGAGAGAGAGAGAGAGAGGAGAGAGAGAGAGAAGAGAGAGAGAGGAGAGAGAGAGAGAGAGATGAGAGAGGAGAGAGAGAGAGAGAGAGTGTGTGTTACCCTTGATATTTGAACACGGGGCAAGAAATACATGAAATAACTTTGAAAATAACTTTGAAAAATACATTCAAGTGTTGTCAGATCAGTTGAGGTAGGAATTTGACACCTTTCCTTGCCATCAGATGTCCAAAAATGTATTGATTAAATGGAAATAAAGGCACAAAACAAAATCATGATGTAGTTTTGTGGTGGGCGCCTTCAAGTGGCCAAGGTTTCCACTGCTAACGAGAACACACCAAACCGTCAGTCCTCATCACGGGTGTTTATTGTTGCTGTCGGTTCCCCCCTCAGCCGTGTTCCCCTGGGATGATTTCCTCTCCGGGGCCTCATCTCTCACCGCCTCCTTCACCATGTAATTTTCACTGAGGCACAGCGCCACACTGATCAAAGTGTTTCTGGCCCCAAGGTGAAGTGCTGTGCCATTTCTGTTTTTCGTTCCTCATTGCAGAGCGTCGTCCTTGGAAGTCATATAGGTTGCTATGATATTCATCACATTAAGTATTTATCTGTGTAAGAGTAAGTTTATAAGTTTATTCGTGCAATTTAAAATTATATAAAAAAAAAGTTTCACATATATTCCTCGTAATGGTCACTATGTATTGTAAGTCGTAAATAATATCTACATGCTTGTCAAATTATGTTTTTAGTCGCTTAAAAATGAATGAATATATTCACTCATTTAATTCGGAATGAGGAGAGGGTGTGTCGTATACTGACAAGCATAACCTCATTACCAGCCTTAGTGTGCAGTTTGCATTTGTTAACAAAAAAAGTGGACAAAGAAAACTTGCTAAACATTTCTGATGATGGCGTTCCTGGGAGAACATCACTCGTGTGAAACCTGGAATAACGACATCATTATGTAATTAAAACTTGGGCGGGTGTTGCAGAGAGTAAGTGCAAATTGTTCTCAGAAACGGCGTTAGTTTGACACATAAATTAAAGATAATGCGATTTAAAAGTTGTGGTGCAGCTCACGGCGGTAAGCAAGAGCCTCGCAGGTCGGATGGGACAAGTGGTGCTCACCTGACTCAGGTGGAAAAAATGAGTCGCGAAGCCTCCACCTAATTACTGGACGACACAGGACTGGAAGGTGCTGTCGCTCCACATGCACTTCTTCAGGAGAGCAGAATGACTGGATTCTTTCGAGAAATCAGTCAATACAACTGATGCATAAACACAGTTTTGCCAGTGATATAAAGAAATGGTTTCATTGCTTATTTATTATTCTTTATTCTTCTTTATGAAAAATATAATGGCAGTGGTTGTATGTGTGACTCATGTCCTTTGCCTGGACAACATCTGGACAGTTCCACGTTGACCCACGCCTCGCCACTCGCTGCCCAGGAACGACCGACTGTTTACAAACTTTGAGGCGATCACAACCCGAGCACCGCTGAGCCGCTGCACAACGAGGCGTTTGGTCGCCTCATGAAGCCGCTACTTTCAGAGTGTCTTCACTTTATCACGGTGAAAAAGTTTAGTGTTATTTCGAGTGGAGTAAAGTGCACTTCAGGTTCGCAGGGAGTGTGGCTGTCGCGGTGCACTGGCCTGTCCACTCAGTCCGGTGACCCGACCTGCTGACGCGGCTGAAGGTGGGCGGCCGTGCGGATGATGTTCTTAAAACTTTCTATTATCTCGTTTTCTCCTAATTTCCTTTCATATCGAAAACACACACACACACACACACACACACACACACACACACACACACACACACACACACACACACACACACACACACACACACACACACACACACACACACACACTCTCTCTCTCTCTCTCTCTCTCTCTCTCTCTCTCTCTCTCTCTCTCTCTCTCTCCTCTCTCTCTCTCTCTCTCTCTCTCTCTCTCTCTCTCTCTCTCTCTCTCTCTCTCTTTGTCGACTGTAAAGTGACGAAAGTGTGGTGGTGGTGGTGGTGGTGGTGGTGGAAGGGGAGTGGGTCAGCAATGGAAACTGGCGGGCCGCCGTCCCACCGCCACAAACAAGGACGCGCATCCTAACAATTGCTCGTAAATTGAGACTAGAAGACTTGAATTTAGATCCAGTTCGGAGGATTCCCAACACTTAATTTCGTTTACCAGCGTCTTGTATTTCTCCCAGCCTCGGAAGGATGGGTTTGTATACACACAGCGATCCTTAGAAGGAAAAAATATATATATATATAAAGAAAATGGGCGGAGGAGGTCTCATGCCGCCTGCCTGTTCGGCCATACACTTTATGTTTCTCAGGCATACCGACTTACGTCTCACTCGGCCCTTGCCCAACAGTGTTTTGAAACGAAGTAAATGAGGTTGAAGGAAAGGAGAGCGAGACTGGGCAATTTATTATTATGAGTTTAAGAGTTATGTTAAGTGGAAACAGTGAATTGTAAGGAAATAGCATATAGGAAAACGGAAAGGAAAGAGAGAGAGAGAGAGAGAGAGAGAGAGAGAGAGAGAGAGAGAGAGAGAGAGAGAGAGAGAGAGAGAGAGAGAGAGAGAGAGATTATAGCGTAAGACAGTAGCCAACGAAAGAGCGTGTCTGGATAAGAATATAGAGTTAAAAAACATGAAAGGAAAATATTATATAATTGTGGCTTTTTGTCTGAAGAAAAGAAAATGCCTGGAAGATTATAACACTTAATTCAGCGACTGTTAGTAATAAGAGATGAGAGAGAGAGAGAGAGAGAGAGAGGTGGGATGGGTAAGAAAAAGAATCATAAATAAAAAGAATAATAATAATGATAATAATGACGCGACATTTGGACAGAATAGGAGCCCATGAAAGCAGACATCAGCGACTTTGGACAAGAAGATGTACGGCTGCGGGAGATGGTGCCAGTCATTTTCTGGTGACAGGGCGCGAAAGAGAATAATTATGACTGAAATAAATAACACACAGAAAGAAGTAACATAGAGAGAGAGAGAGAGAGAGAGAGAGAGAGAGAGAGAGAGAGAGAGAGAGAGAGAGAGAGAGAGAGAGAGAGAGAGACTCCATTCCATTGTCATATTCCCTCCAAATCTTGGCGTCATGCGCTGAGACCCTACATTCAGATCCTACTTTCAAACCCTCTTTTCCTCTCTCCTCGGAGTTCCCTTTCAGACCTTCCCAGCATGCGAAGGGGGAAACAAATGTGTGAATAAAACCTGAACCAAAGCCTTGTAATCCCTCGTAGCTTTTAGTTATAAATGGCGTTCAGCGAAGAGCTCTTAGGAACCTGCGTCAGAATATTCCGTCCTGGCTTTGTTTAGAGGGCGAGGAGGGAAAGGGGCGGAAAGGAGCAGGGCGAGTGGGAAGAAGGACGAAAGGAGAGCGGCAGGGAAGAGGGCGGGAAGAGGAGGATCTGGACGTGATTTCCAACCGTGGCGGAGGTGGAAAAGGAAGATGAGGAGGAGGAGAAAAAGCGGGTAAGACGAGAGGCGAGGTCGTGAGGAAAGAAGGGATTTTTTTGCCTCGGTTTGAAGGTGGATCGATGACCCGTGCGCGAATTCTTAACTTTATCTTTTTTTTATTTGTTTGATGGATGGGAGTGTTAGTTACACGCGACCAGATAGCTGTGCAGTCCGCTTGGCCTTTTGTTATTCGATTAAATTTCACGAGTGCCAGTTTTTGTCTTGCTATATTTCATCTATAGAATGCCTTTATGTCGTCCTGTTGTTTCCTCTGGACTTCTACATTCCATTTCGCTTTGAGCCAGTTTTCAGATAACCTTTGTGGATTGCAGCACTATGCCCACTATGCTCACAGATCAAGTTACCCTCAGGCCAGCCTCGCCTCGCCTTCATAGCGCATCTGCCCTTCAGGGAAATACACAGTAGTAGTCTGATTTAGTAAATATCCACATACATATATGAGTATCACCATCATCATTGTTATAGGCCTTTACACGACCACTGCTGAAAAGAGACCTCATTCAATCTTCTCTCATCCTCGAGGCATTGTGCCACTGTCAGTTTTTGTTTGCTTATTCTCTGGTCCGCCTCTGCTCGTCTAAGTTTAGTCAGTCAGCCTTCTATTCCATCTAGTTGTTTGTTCTTCTGTAGTAAAACAATGTTATACTGAACGTTTTCAACCGTTTATGACTGTTTATGACTGAGCCCATCGCTGTGCCACGTTAGTCACAATACCCATCTTTCTGTCAGATTGGTTATCTATTACTGCTTCAAGATAAATCTGAATACATCCATTTCTTTAACAAAAAAAATCAGAATGCTTCGATTCTTGGAGGATAATAGCAATGGTTTTGATGTGTATACCAAGACACCCTCTTCATTTTTCACCCTTTGATATTTCCATATGACTTAACATATTTTCTTTCATGTTTTTTTCTCGTTTTACATCGGTACATACCTCAAAGCTGTATAGATTTTCGCTCCGAGAGTATTGAACAACAACTTAGTAAGATATACGATTGTGTTTATCAAAGGCGTTCCTCTCTATATTGATGTATCTATTGATTCTTATCGTATTTATTGCTTAACTTTATATAGTTCCTCTTTGGACGTTCGGCGTTTTATCAGAATTGCCTTCCCATTCCTTAAAGTTACTTATAGAAGGAGACACGTGAACCCCTGAACGTGTATCTCCTCGGGAAGCCCAATGCCCTCGTCTCTCAATTTGCGTCTCGCTTGACAACCTTGTTTTCTTAAGTTGTCACTCGTCTTCCTCTCCTTCCCGCTCCTCCTGAGGATGTCCCCGGGCTGTGGAGGCCTCCGCTGCTCGTCACACAAACCATCGGATCAAAGGAGCTGCGCCCATGGTGTCTGACAGCCTGTGATCGGCTCTGAATTAGATTATTTGGCCATCTATCACGTTGCTCAAACGCAGAGAGGGAGAGAGAGAGAGAGAGAGAGAGAGAGAGAGAGAGAGAGAAACAGCTTTTCAAACTAACTGAACGGAAATGATAGGGAAAATTAAAGAGACTTGACAGTTTGAAGATAAATACTGTGTTTATATCTATGTTTGTCAGCGTGTACAATTGACACGTTATTTCTTTCCACAAGGCTATCAGTCATTCTTCATTTTTCCTTCCTACGTCCCTCCTCCTCATCCACTCCACGTACCCTTCATCTCCCCCTTCCTTCGATCCCTTCTCTCCCGCCCTGGCTCTCGTCTCTTCTCTCTCCCTCCTCTCTTCCTTGAAGTGGCCTCGTTGGTTTTGATGCGACGCGTCATTTCAGGGAAGAGGAAATAATTGTGAGGAACACCTTTTACGGCCAGATAGCAGAGGGTGTGAGGGATCTTTGGAGGGACGGGAAAATGCCACGAGGAGCTGATAATGAAGCACCGGGAGGGAGAGGGAGGCCTGCAGGGGATGGCTGAATGGGCGCTTGTGTGTGCATTTTGTGTTCATTGATTTGATTCATGACGCCCTCTTAGTAATGAATGCGTTCGTGCGACTCAGTTCTTCTTAAAGTTTCCGTTCGTTTTCACGCGTAATGCTTTGGAAGAGGACTGGAATGAACTGGCAGTGAAATAAGGAAATAGTGGTGCGAGGAACGAAGATACAAAGCAGACAGGCAAGTTTGCTGAGAATATAGCTTCCCTTACCTCCGCTTCAGTAATTTGTCCTTCCCTGCCTCACTTCCTTCTTGCCGGCCGTTTCTGGTGTTTCCGCGGATTGAACTGCGGGGCAACAGGATCGCCAGAACCCTGCGGCCGACCGAGGGAAAGTGGAGGACGGGAAAATGGAGCAAGAAATGGCTAGAGGGGGGAAAAAACTGTTGATGGAGAATACATAAAAAAAGAGGGTACTATCGCTGCTCAAAGGAAAAGTAGTTGTAAGAAAAGGAGTGTGGACGTGAAGGGCGGCATCAAAAGTTATTCTTTACTGGTTATACTAATCTCTCTCTCTCTCTCTCTCTCTCTCTCTCTCTCTCTCTCTCTCTCTCTCTCTCCCGCTTACAAACACACACACACACACACACACACACATATATATATATATATATATATATATATATATATATATATATATATATATATATATATATATATATATATATATATATATATATATATATATATATATATATATATCGTGAGGTGCAACACACCCTCGCTGGCCGTGGAGAGATGACCTGATAAAAGAGATATCTTCTATCCAATTTCTACATCACCAATAGGATTCCCGGCAGCAGCTGGGACCAGGAAGTCGTATCGAGAGTAGTAATCACTTGATGCAATTTAGCAAAGTCAGATCTTCCCCTCTCTGCCTCCCCAATGGCTTCTTTCCCTCAGCCCTCGTGTATTACCCATTCTCCTTCCCCAACACCGTGCCTCGGAGACCCAGGAAGGGCCGTATCACTGCCGGTTTTTGACAGAATTAGTATGTCTTCTTGACTTTGATGGTTCATAATACACTAGTACATTATGATACATTTCCTCACTACTTCATTACAGCAACATTACCTTTTCGTCTTCATCAGACATTCTTATATGATTTCACACTTACCGCAAAGTTATATTTTTCTCCCTCTTCGGGCACCGTTTGTGGATTCCTGCCCTTTGAATTTATTATAAGGCTTCTGTCGTCCCCAGAACCATCGACATGACCCACAACGTAAATTTAGGCTAGATATTTTTTCCAGGTGTTCAGTAAGAGCTACCGTGGGTCGGGCTTGTGTTTGTGTTGCGGGCGGTGGTCAGGGCGGGGCCATCAAGTGGGGGGATAAAAGGATGCAGTGTTGACTCTGTTGATGAAAACTCCTGTGCGCCTCACTAATGCTGCCGGGGTTATTCCGATAGCAAACTCCATTTCTTTCTTTTGTATTTGTTTGTGAACGTGGAGCTGTGGACTCTCTCTCTCTCTCTCTCTCTCTCTCTCTCTCTCTCTCTCTCTCTCTCTCTCTCTTTCTATCTATCTATCTGCCAGTGCTGTTCGAGGGAAATGCTGAATCTCAAACACGCAGGAGAAGCATGGAAGTTCTTAGACGCCTTGTTGGTCAGGAACTCGAGAGCCTAACTATAAAACTACTAAGTTGGCTTGGCCTCGATCCCTTGTGGAAGGCGCCTGTGTGTGGGAATGTTTGTGTTAAACCCTGGACTATGAGAGGGTATAGCTTCTTTGTTTCGTTTATTATTCTTTCCATTTTCCATACCATTTTCACGTTTTCTATTCCCCAATATGCATTCTCTCATTTTACTTCCTTTTTCTTTTCTCTCCACCCTTCCTCTTTCCCTCTCTTTCTCTCTTTCCCTCGTCCTTCCTCCTTTTGTTTTGCTCTCCCTTGTACATTAATGTTTCGATCCTTTCCCGAGTGGTGATGACTCTTCCTTCGACTCCTACAGTAATGTCTCGCGAGTTTCATGCCAGGAACCCATTATCGGAGGCCGCCATGACCCCAAAGTCGTAAGTGTTGTGGAACACGTGAAATTCCTGGTTTGTCACAATGTGTCGCCGGTAAATTCCTTGCGTCTATATTTTCCCCTCAAGTTACCTCGTATCTGAGTGTGGTTCTTCTTGCTTATAGAAGATTTTCCGTTCCTATTTTTCTCCCATGACACTTTTCATTGATATTTTTCACTCCTATGTCCTTCACGTTTCTCTCAATTTTATTATTTTACTTTTAGTTCCCCTATGAACTTATTAGGTTACGTGACACCTTGAATTTCGCCTAAGTGCATTATTCTGGGAGCTGTTGCTTTGTGAGCCCCCATTGGTCTCGTAAGGTTGAAGGAGACCGGGTGAGTGCATGCAGCAGTGGAATTGCGTGAAAAGGAAATTGAGAGCAGTGGAAAGGACCGGAATTTAGATAGTCTAGAGAGCTTTCCTCTAGAAGTGAGTGGAGGAGGCGAGGAGGACGAGGACTTGGGCGAGGCTTAAGAAGTGGAGATGGAGAAGTAGGAGAAGGAGGGAAGAAACACCGAGGCGAGTGGGTGAGGAAGAAAATTTATTGTTGAGGTGAGGTAACAAAGTGGCCAGGTGGGGAGAAGTTGAGAGAGCGTGGAAGTGAGTGGGCGGCAGGAAGAGGAGTTGAAAGCCGTGAGTGCTGGCATGCCTGGCCTCACTAAGTCTTCCTTGGCACCGTAAGAATGTCACGAACCAAAACAGCAGGGCCTATATCAGAAACCTTACCCCTTTCCATGTGGGCGAGGGTGTAATTACCGGCACAACCACAGGTGTGCTCCTATGTATGGGCAGTGTGTGTGGTGTGTAGGTGCAACTTGATGGTAGTCATTTTGGTTAATAATTTACAGTGTGCCGAACTACAAGGATAATTTTTGCCAGAGTAAAAAGAGAGAGAGAGAGAGAGAGACAGAGGGAGAGGGAGAGGGAGAGAGAGGATAACACGCAGCAAGTACTTATAGATAAAAGGATAAAGAAGAGAAAGGAAAGAAGAGGAAGAAGAAAGGCAGCAAGAAGACGTACGGATGTGTCGGGCGAGTGACGAAGCAGTACTCTGTCTCGCCAGATGAATGGGCCTCCGACGCGGCGGTGAGAGAAGAATACGTCTCCTGAGGCACATTTAGGCGACGTTGCAGGGAAAGCGCTACAGATATTCCACATAAAAACCGTTTCACCACTTCTTGGCTCTTTTACGCCACAGAGAGAGAGAGAGAGAGAGAGAGAGAGAGAGAGAGAGAGAGAGAGAGAGAGAGAGAGAGACAACGAATACGGCAGGATTGAAAATGTTGGTAGTGATTGTTGTATTTGCTCTCACATCAGACTAAAAAGTAAGAATTGTGGCAGTGGTGGTGATGATGATGATGATGATGATGATGATGATTATGATACCACCACCACTACTACTACTACTACTACTACTACTACTACTACTAATAATAATAATAATAATAATAATAATAATAATAATCAGACGAGTAATGATGTTCTTTTGTTGTTGTAAGCGTTAACGAGTCTCATCATGAGCTTCATTCACACCACTCCTTTCTCATTAAATTCTTTAGTAAAATATGTGTCTGTGTGTGTGTGTGTGTGTGTGTGTGTGTGTGTGTGTGTGTGTGTGTGTGTGTGTCTGTGTGTGTGTGTGTGTGTGTGTGTGTGTGTTGAAAAAAAATGTGTGATATATTTACAGACATTGGAGGAATCGGTTCACGTCAGGTAACATAAATTCTCTCTCTCTCTCTCTCTCTCTCTCTCTCTCTCTCTCTCTCTCTCTCTCTCTCTCTCTCTCTCTCTCTCTCTCTCTCTCTCTCTCTCTCATACACACACACACACACACACACACAGACACACACACACACACACAATATTACACCTCCTCTCTTTATTACCCTCATTAATGATATTACGATTTCACGCGGAAAGAGAGGAACAACGTTAGGTCTTCTCCATTATCTCCTCCTCCTCCTCCTCCTCCTCCTCCTCTTCCTCCTCCTCCTCTTTCCCCACCCTGCCCTTCCCCCCTCCTCCTCCTCAGTTTCAGGCCTTTAACCACAACATTGCACAAGAGTGAGTTTGATAAATATTATTAATTTTCACCGGTTCGTTTATAGGGATCGTGTCCGTATGTTCACGTCGGTGGTGGCGCGAGCAGCTCCTGTGGGGCAGCTTAGCGGTAATTTTGTTTACTTGTGTGCGAGTAGAGTGGAAGTTTTGCTCTAATTTGTTTTTATGAATGCTGAATGGATTAAAAGTGTGTGTGTGTGTGTGTGTTTGTGCGTGTGCTCTTGTCCTGCCTACCGTACTTTTCTATGGTATCGTTAATCTCTACTATTCGTTTTCTATGGTATCGTTAATCTCTACTATTCGTTTTCTGTTTGATTTATGTCGTTTCGTCGCCTTTTCATATTTATTTTTCCAGTGTGTTTGTTCAGTACTTTGGTTTTTATTATTGTACATATTTCTAATCAATATTTTCTGAATTTTCAAATTACTTTAGTTTTTTCGCTAACAAGGATAAGAAAGTTAGCAAGTTATATGTGTATTTCTGTTTCAGTCTACCGTGCGTTGGGTGAGGAGGTCATGACAATGATCAGAAAATGTAACAGTTAAAGGATTTGATTTGCCACTTTTGACATCTGCTGTAAACATCCTGTGGTGAAGCATCTACCACCAAAGCCTCTGCCTAAACATCCTCTTTCGCACATAAACATCTTCGTACCGTACGTGCAAACCCTGGCAGCTGGAGTGTCTACATTGGCTACCTGCACACACTCCCTTTTCTTGTAAGGTTTCTAGGCATTTCTACACCAAGGTCACGCTTACAGTGTTAGGTCCTGCGTATGCTGTGAGTGAGAAATCTGGTATCTAGGGCATGAGGGACGAGGGACGTTATACAATCTTTCCTTGCACCTCCAATAAAATCACAGTAAACCTTTCCTTTTTAAATATGAGGAAAAATTCATAACACTAATGAATGTACGATCACAAATTTGTAAAGTACTGTAACATGGAATTAAAACCACCACGCTGTGATGTAAAACTAGGGAGTAACGTTGCCAATTCATCTCGTGGTTAAGTAAGTAGCAGGTACGAAGCGCAGCTAATCTACTAATCCTTGGTGGTCTTGTCCCTCTTAAGTGAGTGCCGGTCGATCCGCGAGGCTGACCATCATCAACGGGGCGTGGGGAGGGAAATTCCTGGGTGTTACCTTGTTTGGCCTCATAAAAAGACACTATTTCGGGGCAGCAGCGTAGAAAGGCTTAAAGCAAGAGATGCGATAAGGAGTGAAAAATCTTAGTAGGAGCACAACTCAGGTGAACGATATTGCACTTTAAAAATTTCCTATTGAAATATGATTTTGGAGTTTTTCTTACATTCAGCAAGAGAGAGAGAGAGAAAAAAAAGCAAAGGTCCTCCCAAACTGTATTTCTAAAGATGCAATTTTATACCTTAACTTTCACTGATTTCATTGATGCATAATTACTTTAGACAGGAAGAAGAGATGAGAGAAACATTAGTTTAGTAATCATCCAAATCTCAGAACACGATGATCGGATCTGTGCAAGGAATAACAGTAGGAAGAGATGCCGGAGAGAGCAGCACGACGTGTGTGTGTGTGTGTGTGTGTGTGTGTGTGTAGCCGGAAGCCTTAGGACGGAGCACATCAGTGGTTTCTGTTCACTAATGGATACTTAAATACTTTTCTTTCAGTGTGCAGTTCATGAGTATCCATAAATATGTGGGAGTCTGCTTACGTGCAAATCCACAGAGAGAGAAATCATGCTTCCGGGCGACCGTTCTTTTTAAATAATAATAATTATGATACGCACATTCCTTACATTCAGAAAGTAACCTTCAAACATTCCGCTGTCGTCTTGCAAGCTCTGTTTCTCGTTTCTGGCTCCCGTCCGTTGATGGTGCCTCATATCGCGCCTTTCATTACAACCGGTGGTCACAGGTGCATTAATTTACACAAGCAGGAACACAGCGTCTTGGATCTTGCTTAACTAAGGTATGATTATTATTACAAACAAACAAACACACACACACACACACACACACACACACACACACACACACACACACACACACACACACACACACACACACACACACACACACACACACACACACACACACACACACACATTTAATCATCACACATTTTAATTTGTTTGGATGTAGACTCGGTATAAGCCTGATTTTTCACATGATATTTATTTTTCCCGTTTTTTTTTTCCTGTGAATGCATGTATTGATTCAAAGTTTTTTTTTCTTTCTTTATTTTTGAGTATCAGACTCATGGATGAAGCTGCCGCGATTTAGAAGATAATTGTCAACAAGTGCAGAATACTTTTGGCGTCAACGGGTTATCTTTCATAATGTCATTTCTTTTTATTTATTTATTTTTTTCATTATATCCGTGCACCAGAGCAATGAGAAACATACTATTTACTATTTCAGCTTCTTAATTTTATCGTTTATTTTTCCTCGCGGATAATTTGTGAGAGCAAATATTGAAGCAGTAAATATAGCTCCACTTTTAGCCTTTTATGGAGGCGGTAAAAAGTTGAAACTGGAAATCCTCAACTAGCCATTAGTTTTTCCACGTAATCCGCTGCAAGAGAGGCAGAGATTAACAACATCCATTAATTCTGCATGTTTACGCAGAATGAAAGTTTCCGCTTTGGGAATGTGAGGAATCTATCACATTCTTCGGCCAGTTCCCTTTACATGTACCGACTGCCATACCCAAATTAGATGTGCTCGTGTTTATCCATCAACTTGTTTTTTTGCTTTACGAGGTTGTCCCGTACTGAATCAATCAACCAGTACAAGGGAAGTGACGGGAGAGGTTCACTCGGAGTACATGCACGACTCTTGCGGGTCATGTCAGTGTCCGTGACCTTTCAGAGTTCACCGTTCTACGACACAATTATTGTACAAGTCTAAGCTTACCAAGTGACCTGCTTTTCACATTACTTTGTATCTCGCCAGAAAAGGATTGCTGGAAAACCTAATTATGAATGCCACCCGCTCGTCCATGGCAGAATGTGAACTTAAGGGTGAACTTACAGCCAGTAACGTCATCTGTTATACTCATTACCACAGAGTAGCTGCATTGTGACTGAGCTTTCGTCATCACATGTAGGCAGGCGACTCTCGCGAGACGTACCGTTCCATAAAAAGACAGGAATCCGAGTTTCATTTATTTTATTTATTTTTTTTTTCATTATTCACAAAAAAAAAGATAATGATCAACAAAGTAAAACAAGCTCATTCTCCAGCAAGAAATTATACTGAAAACAACAATTCTATGAATCTTGTAGAAATGAACTAACATGAAAAAAAAAAAAAATCATCTTATATTTCAGTGTCTTGGAAAAGATGGAAAATATCACGTGGTAACGAAAAATTTTACGATAAATGTATTTGTAGTATTTCCACATAGTGAGCAAGATCAAAGCAAGGAGCGGAGAGCTGCCCCTACCTAATATTATAATCTTTCCTATTGTCCATGTTTGTACTCATTTTATTTATCGTCGTCCAGCAGACCCTTGGCTACCCTTCACGCACTAGCCGCCTCTCCACCTGGCCTCATTATAACCCGTTAATTGGATATCAGACCGCATTGCCATACATCGCTGGAGGGACTCGTCAGGGACTCGGTTAATTATGTACGCCTGGCGAGTACCGCGTCGTAATAAGATTTCACGCGTGGAAACTCTGTCTTTTGAGCTTTGTGGAGTGTTTCTCTGGTGGCTGCGCTGTGTTTTGTTTTGTTATACTCATAGTTGTGGTGGTGTTGTCCTTCAGATATTTCATGCATGCGTGTCGTTGTTTTGTTCGTGTTCGTCACGACTCAAATTGTTTTCACTTTGTTTTACTCATCCTCACTAGCTCTCTTTTTTTTTCCTTCTTTTCTTCTTTTCTTTCTACCACTTGACCGGAGAGGTTTTCTTTAAATACCAGTTTCTACGAAATTACTTCTGCATTACATATATATATATATATATATATATATATATATATATATATATATATATATATATATATATATATATATATATATATATATATATATATATATATATATATATATATATTGTGTGTGTGTGTGTTCCCATGTTTTATCGCTCCCGGAATGGCGTATCGGTTTTCTTCCACTGTTATTTAACCGTCTAATTTTGGAATGGACGTACAAAATGACTTATGTTCGTGCTTAGATGAACCCCCGTCGCTGATGAGTGTTACATGAAGACTGTTAATCACTGTTCCGTTTCTTTCTTGTCATTGGTTTTCAGTATGTTCTAGTAAGTACGCTTTCGTGTGAGCACTTTATATAGTTTCCCCACAACGCCGCTCACACACTCCTTTCTAACCTCATCGTTTGGTCTTCAAGTCATAGAGACGCGGCGTGACAGGGAAAACTTGCGGCCAATATGTAGCCTTGTGGGGAGATCAATACTTAGCGTCGTTGGGCGGGCGCGTGGCTGGAGCCTCGGGTCATATGCAACTCAGGCGCCTCACTGCAATTGGATTAAAAGACTGAATATCGGCAGAAGGCGAGGAAAATACACGATGGCAACATGGTACTGCGCGGCACAGGCTCCGCTTCCCCAGGCATCTCCATGTCGTTCGCTTGTCACTGCACACCTGTTATTGCCGTGCGCGCTGCGGCCCACACAGGAGGAAAGTTACGATACAAACTTGCACTAAAAAGAGTATTATCAACACCTGCTGCTGATAAAGATTTGCACTTAACGTGAAATATTCTCTAGCTCATTATAAATCGCTTCATGTAAAGCCGATATTTCTTTCTCTCTCTCCTTTTTTTTTTTTTTTATCTCCGACGCTCTGATTACTCTCACGAAAGAACCGTTGGAGAAGAAGGAAGTGGAGTGTGTGTGTGTGAAGCAAGTTTAGGGTTGTTTTGGATATCGTGCGTGGCCTTGAGCCGATTGTCATTAGTGGGAAGTTTACTGTACGAGTAGTTCCGGTCCCCTCAGTGCAGCGGCAGAGGATGTGAGTTTGAATGTATTTACCATGCGTGTCTCTCACCCGGGTGTATGTAGGTGTGGAGAACTGTCTTGTCTCAGTCACACTGGTTTGCATGAATATTACTTAGCTCTCGGTTTGAACTGCTAAATGATTTCGTCAGAGGATATAGCAAGTTATATTTAGGAGAAAAGGTGTTAGTTATTCACATTTTTACGTAGAGAAAGTCACTTGTTCTCATAGTTCAATAGTTTTCGAAAGATGTAATACCAAAAAAATTTGTAAATATAAAAAAAAAGAAAGTCAGATTGATTTCCTTTGTGTCTCATCACTGTGACTTATTTTGTTCCATTCTTGAAAACTCCGCAGCGTTTGAAAGTAAGCTCTTATTTTTCTGATGGTCTGATGCTGCTCTACGTTTCATTTTTCCAAATTTTCTTCCCTGACGTCACACTCACTAGCGCATGAAAAAAAAAAAAAAAAAAAAAAACATGCCTAGGAAACAGCAAGTCCACCTACGTACTTTCACCCCGGTCAGGCACACTTCACGCCTCAGACCGCGCGTCCGCATGACCTACCACGCCATCACCGCGTTCACCCACACTCTTGTCTATACTCCACCACCTGTCCCGGCGGTAACCACGTTTGCAATCTACCCACGCATCTACGTACACTCCCACTCCGTGTTCTTTGCGCCCAACATACCTCATAGTCTCACCTCTCATCCATGATTCATGACCACGGGGAAAAAATAATTATAAGTTATCCGAATTTAAATTGAAATTCGAAATAGTGTTAATGCATTTTTACAAACGGCTGATTTCCACGGACATACAGACTTGCAAGATAACATGAATTTGTACATTAATCATTGTCCACACTTTATTCGTCTTCCCGTCCCTATGTATGCATGTATGAGTGCGTCCCATTTATAGTTTTATGACATATGGCTGAATCGAATTATGGTGATTATTACATAATTAATGATCTGTCAATGTCAGCCCTCACATTTTTTCGTCTCCAATGAGTAATGACTGAGAAGAGTCCATTACGGTGCAGCATGACACTCCCCGTTATATGAAATGTGGGTGTGTGTGTGTGTGTGGGTGTGTGTGTGGGTGGGTATGGGTGGGTTGGTGTGGGTGGGTGGTTGCCTGCATGGATGGGTGATTAGGTGTAATTTCTAGCGCATGAAGCTCTCATAGTCTCGCAGTTATGAACGTGAAATAGATATCACTTGGTCAGCAATAATTGAGAGAATCAGACGGAATTCGAAGCTTCAGCTCTCTCATTGGTCATGCTTCCCCTTCTCCGAGTTGACAGGCAGAGTGGAGGTGGAGGAGGTGAGCATAAGGGCCACTTTCTAAGCCCGGCGTCCATATAGCGGACAAAAATGGATTGCCACGTTGTATTGAATCTATATAAAAGTTAATTATTTTTCCCTTTCTCGTCAAGCTAATCAAGAGAAACGATCTAGGCAGCCATTCATGTGAGGTAATTAGAAGGGAGTAATGCGGCTGGAGGAAACATTTGGTAATAATTTACAGTGTGACCTAATTATGGCGACGCGCCGCGACACCCGCTAACTAGACGAGACTCAGCGTGGCTCCCGCTTCTGCTTTGATAATATTGTGGCGGCGGGAGGGAGGCTTTGGTGGATGTGGGATGCGGATGGTGGCGGTGATGATGATGTGAAGGTGAGGGTCTGGTGCTGGTCTGGCGCGGCTGCGAGGGAGCTGGAACAGTCAGGTGTACGAGTAGATTGAAACTCATCGCATCCCCGTGAACTCCCCTGTCTCGTAAATTTTCTCGTAAATTGCACTGCAAGTCTTCAGCACATCTCAGGGTATAAAGCAACATGAAGCTTGATGGTCAGGCACACGTGGAGGGAAATATAATTGTGTTGAGTTCGTTTTGTCTTCCTGAAAATCTGGTGAGAGGCAACGGCTACTGACCACACACACACACTCACACACACACACACACACACACACACACACACACACACACACACACACACACACACACACACACACACACACACACACACACACACACACACACACACATACATAGGGACGAACATTAAGTAGATAAAAAAAAAAGCAAATTAAATAACGAAGCTCGTATGATATTCAAGGAATCTTTAACTAGATTTCACAACACACTTTTCACTTCCAAGAATGGCAGATGGGGGTAGAGAATGCTAGACTTAGAGAGATACAGCTTAAAGCAGACGCACTCGAAGGTAATAGGCAGAACATACTTGAGAAGAAAATATGCGTAGATAGACGTGACTTAAAGCAGAACTACTTGAAGGTTACATTCTCTGACTTGTTTCTTCTCTTCTATTTTTAGGTTTCAACCGGAGCATCCCTGGTTACCCTCGCTACGAGATGATCGGGGACGGCATCGACGGGGAGCACCACCTCAGGATCCACAATACGACGCTCAACGACGACGCCGACTACCAGTGCCAAGTGGGGCCCGCCGACGGCCACCCGCCCATCAGAGGCACCGGCCATCTCACCGTCTTAAGTGAGTACTAACCTCCTTTCTCCCTGTCAGCCAGTAGTAGTGGATAGCAGAGCGACACACACAAGGTTAAAATATTCAAGACTTACTGTCACTCCACATATCAAGGCGTCGTGTTTCGTCTCATCTTGCGCGGTTCATAGTTCTGCATGGCACTCACACGTAAGAGTATTGTACTTGATG
>NC_087174.1:1462500-1492500 GCF_035594125.1 Scylla paramamosain
CTCGCTTAACTTCCCTTACTTTATTAGGTTCTTTATTCCACGCCACTCAACCTGACTCCAATTTTTCTGGACCCTCTCCACATCCATCCATCTCCCTTCCGTACCTCACATTTCGCCGCTGCTCCGTACAAGAGAGTCTTCCATCGACCTTGACTTTCTCTTCCCTCACCTTTCGACGCGTCATCTGCATACATCTTCCTCCCAAGATTCATCACGCTGCGAAGTTTCCATGTCACCAGTCATCGCAAATTCCGCCCTAAGCCAGATCCCTTTTTATATGGTTGCCAACGCTGAAATACGTATGCATATGTGGGTTTCTTGACGGGGGAGAATATTAAACAGACCGTGGGTTTCCTTTTCTTTTTATATGTGTGTTCCTAGATAGTCAGATCGTTTCACTGTGCTGTTGCTTTAACGATAGCATTAAATAGAAACATGCAGTTTTATTCCTAAATTCAAGTTCTGCCACGACCCTCCACGGCTTTCATCTGCTTGTCGGGTTAAATTCGAGACCTCGCGAGACACTCTGGGATCACCGAACTCCGTCTCTTTAATTCAAGAGTAAAGTAAAGTCGGGGCAGCCACGAGTGTGATACGAGGTGAAGTGCGTCCCGGAAAGCTTTCAACACCGGCGGGAAGGTATTACTGAGAGGCGCCGCTGTGATCTCTTCCTGCGATCAGAGCACGTCACCTTCGCATCTCGACTTGAAAACGAAAGACTGATGAAAAGCAAGACTCCAGCATTGACACCCCGAAGACTTAACAGCAATCGTCTCTCAGCAATGTGAGGACGCTAAGCCAAACATTGGAACTCATATGATATTAAAGCTCTTATGGGTAATTCAATAATTTCATAGTTTAATTCACTTGAACCGGTGAGTATCTTGAGAGAGAGCAATGGGGAGATTGGAGACGCGTGATGACTGATTGGAAGTGAACGTCGCTGTCCTATGAGAGAGAGAGAGAGAGAGAGAGAGAGAGAGAGAGAGAGAGAGAGAGAGAGAGAGAGAGAGAGAGAGAGAGAGAGAGTAGTAATAGTAGTATTAGTATTAGTAGTAGTAGTAGTAGTAAACCTTAAAAAAAAATAGATCAAAGCCTAGGAATGATAAACATTAGTGAGACTTTTTTGTCAGAAGAGAGGAGGTAAGGCCGGTTATCCTGTCAGTGGAGATGGTGGTAGTAGTAGTAGTAGTAGCAGTAGTAGTAGTAATAGTGGTAGTGATAGTGGTGATGGTGGAGATGGAGAGGAAAGGACTATGGAGTCGTTCTGATGCATTTACAGTGATGGTGGAGTGAAATTTTAGTGCCGTGGGTGTGGGAGTTTTGCCAAAAAGTTTTATATAAAAAATGATAGGAGGGGAAGAGAAAGGGGAAAAAAAGATTGGTGTTGACTGGTCACTTAGTCCTAAGGGGAAGGGAAAGGGGAAGGGAGAAAATTCGATAACTTTTCTACTTCTTAGATTATTATTATTATTATTATTATTATTATTATTATTATTATTATTATTATTATTATTATTATTATTATTATTATCATTATTATCATCACCATAAAAAAAAATAATTGTGTTGTTTCTATTCATTGTTTTGTCATTTATATGAATTACCTTAGAACTCAATTATTAATGGATGACTGAAATACTCTTCATTCACAGTGTATCCTTTCCTCCTTCCTTGCGGCACCTTTCCTTTCCGTCTTGTCTCTACAAAACCTGACACAGACAAACCTACGGTGTGTGTGTGTGAGTGTGTGTGTGTGTGTGTGTCGCAAACTTGCATGAGTGGAGTACTACATTTATATTTCCCATCCCTTTCCTTCCTTGGTTTCCCTTCCGCTCTCCTTCCTGCTGGCGGCGTGGACGAACCCCAATGGCAATAACGCATTGGCTATTTTTCCATCCTGCTAATTACACTGTGTCTTTCCTCGTTATCTGGTGAGCAATCAATACGTGGTGGATAAATGATAGAGGCTATTATTCCTACATTTTTGAGGGGTAACAATGAGAAATAGATAAGTGATGCAGTAAAAGTCACTGTTTGCTTTTGAGATATATCGCATATTCGCTCTATACTTTATCTAGGCACCAGTGTATAGGCAGCCGAAGAGAAAAAAAAAGTAACATGATTGAAAATAAAAAGCCTCAGCCCACTTTGGAGTCCCTTATTGACACCCGCGGTGGGTTGCCATAGCCATGCAGGCGTCCCTTCTCTCCCCCACCACCTAACTGCGGCCACACATCACCTTTAAAAACAGAGCTGACACTGCGACACCATTTTGCCCAACACGCCACCATTGTTTGATGGTGTCGGGGCGTGGTAAAGGTGAGGTGTTATTTACCTAGTCCCACCTGTGTGTTAGCGGGGAGGGGCCCGGGAGAGGACACCCCACTTATCTCGCAGGGAAGCATGACGGAACTTCAAGGCGCCTGCAATCCTGCTCCCCTCAAGGGTTTCTCCCTGTGCTGTCGCTGCAGGCAGACATAACGCTGTCGTATGCTGGCGACGAGGAATTTAAACTGCTCCCGTGTCTTGGGTGACCTATTTCCCTCATGAATGTTCCGCCCATCATCCTGTCTGGCGGTGCTGTCATTTACTTTTAATTGGAACTTTTCCAATTCAATACCGAAACGTTTTTTAGTGTGGCAGGGTTACATGCATTTTCCGCGCCTCTGAGCCATCATCCAATAGCCTGTCAAGTCTAAATTCGTGGGCGGTAGTTAGAAGGGCAGACCTATTTGATTGGTGCATGGAGGGGAGGGAGATGGGGCATGGAGACAGGTGAGGGGACATGCCACGTGGATTAATGAGTGCGTGGTGGGTGGTGGGAGGGCTGGCAGGCAGGTGGGTGGATGGGTGAGTGGGCGGGGTGCCGGATGATGGATGATCGTGTTTACCCTGGTACCGTCGAGGCGATTGATACCTTATCTGGTGGGGCAGGCGAGGGTTAATGATGCATGAGGCGACGCTGTGACCCCGCGTCCCCCTACCCGTGTGTCGACGCCTCCCCATCACTCTTAGGACACCGCCGCTGCACGCGTAGGACACTTTACTCTCCGCCTTTAAGAGGACCTCATTTTTACTCCTCGTTCGTAAGACATTCCCCTTTTACCGTTTGCTCGTAAGACTGGCCCATTTTTCCCTCACTGTTTAGGCAGTCTTCTATTTTTCCTCTAAAAGACAACTCTCCACATTTAAGACACTGTATACTTTGGCACTTTTCAAACTCCTCAGAAACGGACATTTCCTTTCATACTGTGCGCATGTTAGTAGAACTCTTAGGACATGACACCTCATTATTAAATGTCATCCCGCAGATTGCCGCTTTCCTTCCCATCGGATTAATATTCTTTCGTTATTTATGGGGTACTTATCCAGTTACCGCCAGGCCTCCAGTTCTTATGCACTTTCAAGCATGAGACTTGTACTCACCTTGTCTTCTTACTCCAGTATTTGGAGCAAACATTACGGACCATCACACACACACACACACACACACACACACACACACACACACACACACACACACTACTTCTATGTCTGACGGCTATCTTTTCCATCAATACTGCCAACTAATCCCAACCCTTATCATGAAATACAAGAGGGTGGTCAGCTTTGCACACCGAGTTGGCTTGAAAGCAAAGGGTAGGATTTACTTTTTATCAATGTGTTTTTTATTACGAAAGCGGGATAAAGGCAGTGCTGTGACTATTGCTTTGTGATGATGAAACTTTCGTGTCCACCCGTCATCTGTCGTGTGTGTGTGTGTGTGTGTGTGTGTGTGTGTGGTGCAATCTGTTATTATTTCAGTGTGTTCGTAAATGCTATCGTGTTTCTATCTTTCCCGTGTTGTAAATTATTTTTCGGAAGTTTTTTTTATTTGTTTATTTTTGTTAATGTTTTACTTTTTTTTTTTTTAGTAAACATTCTGCTTCCACTCATTCCATCTGGTGTCCTGTTTCTTTTTTTTTTTTGTTTTTTTTTCTCCCTTCCCTCAACATGTTTCCTCCTTTCAGCTTTTTTTCCTACGTATATCCAGCTTTCAATCTCTCCAGATGGACCATATTTTTGAGAAATCCATCTCTCTTGCCATTCTCCAAATGACGAAAGAAAAAAAAAGTCATGCACAAAAGAGAAGACGAGGTCAAACAGAGAGAGTAATATCGGATAGTGGAGTATGATAAGTAGACCGTAACGTTGTGCTGGATGAAAAGGAAGGCGGGAAAAGAATAATTGAAAGAGGAGAGGGTTGACAGAAGGAGCCACGTCGACGGAATGATGAAGCAGTGTTGGAGTGGAGGGAAACATTCCCTCCTTCCCCTCCCAAAAAATGGAGATCGATAGAAAAGGAGAAGACGTGCAAGGAGTTTGAGGAGACACAGAGAAGTAAAAGAAAGAGAAAGAAAAAAAAAAAAAAAGCTGAAGGAGAAGGAGGAGGAGAAGGAGGAGAAGGGAGACAAGAAAGGGGAAATGAATAAAGAAATGAAGAAAGAGGAAGTGAAGGAGAATGATAATATTGAAGATAGGTGGAGAGAAGAGGACAAGGGTATCCTTTCATCAAGAGGATCACAGAAGAGCCAAATTTGATCGATGGTATCTTATACAGCCCTAACAGATCAACCGATCCGCCGGGGAATAGCAGGGGATCGCAGTGGCTCCGGAGGCTGCAGAGTGAAGGGGAAAGGAGAGGAAAGGAGACGTTAGTAGGATTTAGACGAGAAAGAAACCCTAAGCGAATATCATGAAGTTGATCACAAAGCGGAAGATATGAAGGTGGAATGTGAAGATGATGTAAAATAAATGAGCTCCTCTCAGGAAAACTTGCCTCACGGAATATACTCTGTACTCTAAGTATATTCATTCATTTTAGCGGTTATTTCTTTGAGGTTTTGATAGCTTAATACTCACCCAGCTGTAATAAGTCACCGGTGAGTCTTAGGGTACCTTTCGATATCCTGGGTACCTATATGAGTACTCTGTTTTATCCGTCTATTGTGCCCAGAGTGATGCGACCATAAATAAGAAACTGAAAGGTAAATAACATTGGAAGTAAAGTACAGCGCAAATTTGTCTGCTATAACCTTCACCCTGACCTGTTTTCTTTTTGTCAGCTAATCATTTACTCTTCTCTGCTCTTCATGTTTCTTCTCCCTCTCTCTCCTTGTTCACTCTCCCGCCACCTCTCACCAAGATGCTCCAAGACTAACCCGCCGCCGCACCGCCACCGCCAAACTACCACACTCCGCTTGGAATATTAAGCAAATATTTCCCTGGCATTCTTCCAGCGTTGTACGGCTCGGTAATCTGGGAACATTTGCTACATTGAATATTATCTTCCGCATAACTCAGGCAGTATTACCTTTCTGGCCGCTCTGCCGCTCCTGGACTCAACTGGATTCACGCTTGCTTTAGTTTTTTTTTCTTTTTTACCTCTCTCTCTCTCTCTCTCTCTCTCTCTCTCTCTCTCTCTCTCTCTCTCTCTCTCTCTCTCTCTCTCTTTCACCTTTTCTCTTTCTTTCACGCCGAATTCCTGCCTGAACATTCCACAAGCAATTAATTAACTCGGTGGATGTTCGCTTTCCATTCTCCTCCTCCCTCCTCCTCCTCTTCCTCCTCCTCCTTCTCCTCCTCCTCCTCCTCCTCCTCCTCCTCCTCCTCCTCCTCCTTGACCCAAAATTTCCACAGGAGAAATTGTTAAGTAATATTTTTCCTAAGTTTTTCTTCATCTTTCTCCTCTTCCTCTTTTTTTTCATTTTTCTTGCTTTTGTTCTTCTTCTTCTTCGTTTTCGTCTTCTTCTTTTCTTCTTTTCTTGCCATCATCATCACCATCATCATCTTCATCGTCATTATCATTATACTCGGTTCTGTGACTTCTCCTCATTTTCAGCCTCATTTTCTTCCTCCCTTTTTGCCATTTTCTCCTCCTCCTCCTCCTCCTCCTCCTTCCCTGCCACCCCTTTCATTCTTTACCAGAAGCTAAACCCGGCATCGTGGAGAAGCCATTTTTTCTTATTCCAGGAAAAAAAAAAAATTTCGAGAATTATTTTCCTTTCGTTGCCGTGTACATTTTACTCTCTTCCTTTCGTCGTAAAAGTCAGACACACTGTACAAAGAGGATAAAGAAAAATCGGAGAGAGAGAGAGAGAGAGAGAGAGAGAGAGAGAGAGAGAGAGAGAGAGAGAGAGAGAGAGAGAGAGAGAGAGACTAATAAGCTACCAGATGGACGGACAGGTAGACAGGCAGACAGACAGACAGACAATCAGACTAATGAAACTAAATCAAATGTAATCGGTCACTTGGTAACTTTGCTTTAAAATGGACAAAAATAGGATTCATTTATTACATTTGGCACATACAATTCATGCATGTTTCCTCCCTTTTTTTTCCTCTTCCCTTTTTAACCAGTACGTTTTTTTTTTTTTGTGTTTGTTTGGAAAGGCTAATTGATTACAGTGTTTTATTCTATATAGTCACATTGATATTTAGTGCACGTACCGGGAGAGTGAGAGGAAAAAGTTGATTGAAAATATGAAGCGAATTGGAGCCTTTTGTTGCAGTGTCAAGTTTGAAGAGAGAGGTGACAGATGGGATTGACATCAGGTAGTGTGTGGAGTTGCTGCGATGAGGAGGAAGAAGATGAGTTGGAGTAGGAAGTGAATGATGAGTTGGAAGAGGAGAAAAAGCTTGCAGGGAAGAGTAGGAGTAGGTGGCGATAGCGTACATTGACATGAGGAAATGAAGAGGATGATAAAAAGAATCAATGGATAAGATAAGGGTGCGAGAGGAGGAGGAGAAGCAACTGTCGGAAATTGTAAAGGGATAGACGAAAGAGAAGACACAATCATGAGATACAGAAGAGGGAAGCATGATTAAGAGGAGGACAAGAAGGAAACGCGTGTGACTCACAATAAGGAAGGAGAAACGTTTCCTGTGCGCTAAGAGGAAGGTTTGTCTGGCGTTGTAAACGGATTTCTTCTTTAATTGGCGTCGATCCTTTTGTTTCAGCGAGTCTCAACGAAGCGTGGGTTAGCAGTGTGCCAAGGAAAGGTGTCTCGCTGTTGAGGTCACTGGTTGGCCTTTGCAGAGGAGTGCATGGTGAATGGTAGCTGTGGCGGTGGTAGTGTTGAGGGCGAGCATGTTGGATGTTGATAAAAGATGACGTGGTGTTTTTTGCTAATGTCATTATTATAGAGGCTGAGAAGAATGTTAGTGGAAAGGATAAGTGTTCAGCCGGCAGTGTGCTGAGGGAGGAGTTAAAAGCGTTGATGAACCGTCACCGTGAGTCGTAATTAATAAGATTGAAGTGAAGTGAGGAAATGGTACGCTCGTTTACCTAAACCTGGAGTAAGGAAACTTAATTGAAATAACTTTAAACCCTCCACGTACATTTCTTTATCCTGGCAACTCTGACCTGCGAGTTTATGATGCACGTCCGCCCACTGGCTCCACAAGGCTTGACGGACGGCGAGAGGAGGTGTAAAAATAGGAATTTCACTCCTTCAAAAAGATCACAGTAATTCCGGGCGTGGCGAGGCAGACGTGGAATGCGATTTTGTTAAAAGAGATGGGTAATAGGATCCTGGTATTTAAGGGAACACGTGTGAAGGGGCGAGGAATGGTCGGAGCAGCGGGCCTTCACCCAATAATACTATCCGGCTGAGAATTAGCTTCATAGTGGCATTAATCCGTGGGAAAGATGCTTAATAATGGCTCCCTGGAACGAGGATTTAGAACGGATTATCATTCTGCGAGATTTCAAGCCAGCGAGGATAAAAGGCGGAATGGGAGTAAAACAGATCTAGATTAAAGCCATCAGGGGGAACACCGGCCCGGGTTGAGCGAGCGCCTCAAATTAAACCGAGCAGAAGGGAAAAGAAGAGGAAAAAAATAAAACAGGAGTAGGTCGGAAGGGTTCACTGGTGGAATTTAAACCTGACTGTGACGCGGCCGTAATAGAGCAGCAGCCAAGAGGAATTGGATCGGACAGAAAAGGAAAGTCATGTAACGAGAGGGTAAGCGGAGTGTGCCCTGCGGAATGACTCTGGCAAATCCACTCAAGCTGGCGACGGTGCCCACTCGATGCTTGAAAGATGCCCACACCCGGAAAACGTATCAAACACTCGAGGGAAAGATGATAATGCTAGAGGAGAGACACCCATATTGGAGGAAATATACCTTTTTCTCCCCTAGACAAAAGTGGAAAGATGCTCACATGAAAATAAAAATAAAAGGATAATGGCAGTAGTTTTTCTCAGTTGATGCTCCAGGAGAGACTGACCCAAATACCAGTGAGTGACACCTGAGCCCCAGAGGAGGAATGGTGCCGCCCTTTCCTCCCTTCAAGGCGCCTCGCAGCCTCCCCAACAGCCCGCTCGAAATAATGATGTTGTCCCCGTGCTGAAATTATCCCGATTTACGTACATTATAGAGAGATAGATTAGGGAACAGGGAGATCATTCACGATGGCCCTCTCCCTCTCCCTGCTAGTTATGGCGGTAATTAAATCCGGAGCGGTGGCCATACAGTCGTTCAATAGATCATTAATTTGTTTTCCTGTTGCATGCAGCTTCGAGGCACCTTTCGTTTGGACGGTTAAACTCGCGCTGATGTAAATATAATTAGAGACATAACAAAATACGAATTACCTCACCACGCAGCGGGAGGCAGTGCAAGGACTACAACAACGCCTTGCTTTCGTTGCCAAGAGGTGAGTAACCACTGGAGGCGGACAAATGGCACGTCAGCAAGTGTCTCCTGCAGGTTGTGTTCTCGAGTACAGGCGAGTTGGACTGTTACATCCATTTTCCTGGGTCGGTTAGAGCCTTCCCATGCTGGTGTGTCAGGGAATGGAACAATATGTAGATACATCTCTTCCTGTGTTTAAGCTTACACTGATATCATCAACCTGTCCATTGCATGCATCTATCACCTTTTCCTGTTCGTCATTTGCTGTTGTCTGCCCTGAACCACCGTTATAGATGCTATTGCTGTTGTTGTTAGTGTTGCTTGTATTATTTTCAGATAAATAAGATCATATAAATCTAGTCCCTGTTGGTTTCAAAGTCATCACTCACTATCAAAGTTAATATGAACATTATCTATTACCTATTTCATTTCTTTATGAATACAAAAGGTCCTCGAAGTAAGTTATGGACACGGGTCACAGGCGCCACGCGGGACACATTAACCTTGACAGAAAGCTACAAACTTCGTGACATTAACGGCAATAACTTCGTGAAAAAAGACTGACATTTGGTGGAGCTGAATTCTTATGGTGGCGCCTTTGTCCACTCATCCCACGCCTGCCATTCTCGTCCTCACCACTGCCAAATGCCATCATCACCACAAACTTTTCATCCTTCCTAGGAAAGAAAAAGACAATAACTTTACATTAGTCATCGCTTTATATCATTCACTATATACACATGTAGCAATTAATTCTTCTTCACCTCACTTCTTAGTCTCCTTCGAATAACTGAAGTACTATATACACCTTTCATGCTTTCACCTTATATAAATATAGTTTCCTCATTTTCTCTGTGTAAAAGCATCAAACCATGTAAAAAGATAATACTCCATGCTAGGTGGTGGGGAGGGAGGAACGGAACCCATTGTGATATCTTAACCATCCACCTTCTTGCGCAGCGTCGACTCAGTCCTTTCCTTGCATTTCTGTTACATTCCGGACCGCGCGTGCCGTCCCTCCATTACTATTTGTGAAGAATTCAGCATTACTCTTCAGTTGACCGTCGCAAACAAGTGATCTGCAAGAAAAAAAGCGGATGATGTGGATTATGTCGCACTGAATGGATCGAGCGGCGAGTCTGTGATCCCCGGATAAAAGAAAACTCATATTAGATCAAGCCAGTTAATAGTACATATTTTACCTAATGACTTCACGGAGCAATTTTAAACGAAAACCTAATTAGCTATTGTTGTTCGACATTAACATCTTCGGTAAAAGAAAAAAAAAAGTGAGGCTTAGTAAATGTTATATGTCATTTATTTTTTTTGCGAGAGTTGTGTTTATAGTACAAGCCGCTGCAGTGCGCTTCCACTTTGCTGGATGTTACTTTGGATATTGACTGAGAGGCTGATTGGACTTTGTCGTGAAATGTTGGTTTAGCCGAATGAAGCTTCAGCCTCCCATGGCACGTTTTGCAGTATTAATGCATTATTTCAGCAGAACACTTTGGCGAACCGAACCTCCACACACGACGGCTCACTGAGTCTTGAATATCTCTACCTTCACAGATTCATGGAGCGAAAGGGAAAAAAAAAAAAAACGTGGCATTAAAGTAACATTAGTAGCTATATCGTACAGTGTAATTTTATTTCATGCTGCGTGTTAATGGATAAAATAATTTGTGAAATGTTGCTAATAAAGAAAGAGTAACGTACAGCTGTGAATGTTGAGTGAGTAAATCTAGTGACGCATAATAATGTTGTGAAGCAAAGTACAACTAAGGATAAGTAATTTACAGGCGGCTCAGCGAAGTGCTGTCAGTGTCCATTTAATTAATATGTTAAAGCATCACCTTCCTTGCCCCAGAGTTGTGCTGACATACTGGTCGAGTGAGTACACCAGACACTAGGTTGACTACACGCTTGCCTTAAATACATTTACATACTGTACTTCATTTAATGGCATGTGCACTCCTCTTCCTGTCATCTTTCCTTCCCCACCACCACTGTCACCCTCCTCCCTCCTCCTTACCTTCTTTCACTACCTTGTTTTTCACCCTGCTTCCCTCACCTCAGTATGCCCACCACAACACTCCACCCTGTACACCAAGCCCCACTCTACCCAGCATGCTTCCTCCTTCCCTTCTACGACCTACTCCCCACTATCCTCTCCCGCAGTTTCTCTCCACTTGCCTTTACCTCCGCCGCCCTCCACACCTCCTTGCGGTTCAGATTATTCCACTTGTGTGCCGTTGTGTGGAGACCTGAGGGAGGCTTGAGCATCAGGTAAACTGACTAGCAGCGGTAGCAGCCGCCGCACCAGCAAAAAGACGAAGAGAACCTAAAAAAAAAAAGGAGCAGGAGAAAGAGAAGAAAAGGGGAATAAGATATAGGATATTAAAATTCCAAGGAGTAAGAAGACCAAAAAAAAAATGAGGATCAAGTAAAAAGGAAAGGGAAAAGATGTATGTGAAGTTTAGGGAGGAGGAAAGACGAGGAGGGCGACAACAGTAAAATCTATGACAAAGAGGAAGAAAAGAAGGAAAATGGAGAAGGAAAAGAAGGAGCATGCGTGATTCGGGAAGGATGTGAAGGAGAAAGGGGCGCAACACAAGAAAGAAGAAGAGGTGTATAGGAAAAGCATGAACGAATGAGTGACAAAAGAGTATCGAGATGAGGAAAATGACGCAGTGGGGACAGTCTCCCCTTCCCACACATACATATCCCAGCGGCGGCGGAAATATGCCCCAATATCTTCGAGAAACAAATACTCTTCGCACCATTACATTCCTCTTCGTATTCCCTTTTCTTGTCACTCTGAACTGATATTAATGTTGTGGGACTCTCCGCGCCATATATGACTCGGCAACCGTTTCTAGGGAGATTCTGTTGACATTTCTAGGAACTGTTTGCAGAGTTCTTGTCTGAAAAAAGAAAAACAATAGTTACATACGAACACAGATGGTTTGATTCGTTGATTCTTTGAAGGTATATAAAAACTCAAAGGTGTGTGTTTGGGGTGGAGTGAATGGGTGGCTGTGTGTGTGTGTGTGTGTGTGTGTGTGTGCGCGAGCAGTGATCTTGCCTCTTCACTTAATTACGGATTAGGTGCAAGATGGGACTCGTACATGTCCAGCGCACATAATACTCACTTCACTAACAAGCACAGTTAGACTTGTGTATCAGAAGGAACTGACTGAAATAACAGTGCAGTTAGCAAGTTACTGAGAACGGCACACACACACACACACACACACACACACACACATGGGATCGAAGCTCTGCAGAAGAGGCAGCGTCTCTTGGCCACGTTCCCTGACACAAAACATCCCATCAATTTATTCAGCAAAACGTATGGTGATGTTCCGTCGGGTCCTCTGACAGAAACTGATAGTTGTGTTCCTTTGCTCCAAAATTGGGGATGCGGAGAAGTGGCGGGGGTCGGAGAGTCAGAAGATATAGAGTATACCTATTCAGAGATGGAGGAGAATGAGTTGCAGTCGTGTATCTTCATGGCAGTCGTGGAAATAAGTTAGAATGATGTGTACAAAACAGAGTGCAATAGTTTTTACTCATTTTATTTCTCTCATTTTACGAAGCGATAGTCAGAAAAGGATTATGTGTGGCGAAGAAGAAACACACGTAAAAGGAAGAATAATTGGTAAAGGAACACAGTTATTTTTGTGTTGTAATTCCCTTGTTATGTGTGCATCCTTTAGTGGCGTGTGCGCATGTCCCTTGCTGCTGGATGGCGGGTGAGGTCATAAGATGTGGGGAGGTGTGGTGATGGAGGAAGATGAGTGATGGAGTTGTTAGGTCCGCTGCGAGCTGGTGAAAGAAATCATGATGGATAGCAGCTCGGAAACGTTAGTAGTAGTAATGGCAGGGAAGGGAGTTTGAAAGCTAAAGAATAAAGGATCAAGGAAACTGATGCCAGGTTGATGATATTAAAGATGAAGACAACAAAAAAAGATGAAGAAAAGCACAAACTGACAGAAATTTGATGGTTTTGATAAGGAAAATAACTAAAAAGAAACTTGCAGAAGGTGATATCAAGGTGGTGATTAAAACGAAGGAAATAAACTGAAAGAAAAGCGTTTTATGGGAAAGAAAACAAACTGTGCGATCGTAAGCAAGAGCGAGCACATGTTTTGGGAGACCTGAAGGAAACAGATGGAGGGAAGGACGAGGAAGGAAGAGGACGTGTGGCTGAGAGGAAACAAGGTGCCTCTTGATGGATGCTGCGACGCTGTGACTGTGGCAGGCTGGAGGGCGAGGGCACACACATGCACACATACGCGCACGCACCCACACCCACACACACACACACACACACACACACACACACACACACACACACACACACACACACACACACACACACACACACACACACACACACACGGGCGCACATACAAAATATCCGTAGTAGATCGTACATATATGTTTATCAAACTTTCAACCTGGACCAAACAGTTTCTTCCTCACTTCTTTGCTATCTTCGCATATCTACTCTCTCTCTCTCTCTCTCTCTCTCTCTCTCTCTCTCTCTCTCTCTCTCTCTCTCTCTCATCTTTTTCGCATCAATTTCACGGGAACTTGCCAATAATGAAGCAAATTTATTCATGGCTAAGAAGTTGAGAGATTAAAAACAAGATTAATTAGGAACTGTGCGTGGTGTGTGTGTGTGTGTGTGTGTGTGGGTGTGTGTGTGGGTGTGGGTGTGTTTCAAGAAAGTTAACCAGGCCAGGTTGATTACAGGTAAACCATGTACCATTCCTCAGTAATTTGGGTAAGGAAGGAAGGAACATTTCTTACGGATAGAGTTACGCTTTTCCGTTTTTTTTTTTATTTCCTTATTCTTTATATTGCTAATGGAAGTGATAGTAGTAGTAGAGATAGTAGTAGTAGTAGTAGTAATAGTAGTAGTAGTAGTAGTAGTGGTAGTAATAGCAGCAGCAGTAAATGTTTTAGTGTTGTTGTTGTTGTAGCAGCAGTACCAGTAGTAGTAGTAGTAGTAGTAGTAGTAGTAGTAGTAGTAGTAACAGTAGTAGTAGTAGTAGTAGTAGTAGTAGTAGTAGTAGTAGTAGTAATAGCATCAGTAGCAGCAGCATCTGTAGATGCAATTGTATACAAGTCGTTACGTTTATTCATATACGTAGGTATTCATGTGCCTCATTATTGCGTTTATCTCTCGAGGTGGTCGTCGGGGAGGTCCTCGACTTGTAATTGGACTGGAGGGTAAACAATAGGATTTAATCAAGGGAAAATGACTGCGTGCTCAGGTATTTTTCTTTATTTCAATTCAGCGGAGGAGGAAGACGCTCTTTGTTTGGCTTTCCGTACACTGCACTGAGAAAACTTTCATTTTATGCTTGTCTTGAACATAAACAAATGTATATGTACTCTCCTTTAACATACCCGCCTTATTTCACGCGTTTGTACACACATTAGGGAATCCTTTACCAACTGGTGTTTGTAACCGTGGTATTGATTACAGTGACGTTCTGCACACACTGAAATAATTAGAAAGGTTGGATTTGTTTGTGCTCAGCTGGCACGTGATTATATTATTACTTCTCGCTCCTCATTATTTCTCATCTGTGATTTCTTTGGTGTTGTCCGTTATTCATTTGCCTTATTTCTTCTTCTTCTTTAGATTGTCGCTTGTTCGTCACTCGCTCTTGTTTTCTATAGCTTCTTTTTGTGCTGCATCATAATGTTCAGAGCATCGTTCTGTTTTCTCTCTCTCTCTCTCTCTCTCTCTCTCTCTCTCTCTCTCTCTCTCTCTCTCTCTCTCTCTCTCTCTCTCTCTCTCTCTCTTCCAGTCACTGACTCTGAAACTCCATTGTCCTTTTTTCACCACTATTACTCCCCATCCTATATCTCACCCTTCCATTCCCTCTCTTCCTTCCTCCCTCCACTCCTCCCTCTCTCCCTCTCTCTCTCTCTCTCTCTCTCTCTCTCTCTCTCTCTCTCTCTCTCTCTCTCTCTCTCTCTCTCTCTCTCTCTCTCTCTCTCTCTCTCTCTCTCTCTCTCTCTCTCTCTCTCTCTCTCTCTCTCTCTCTCTCTCTCTCTCTCTCTCTCTCTCTCTCTCTGAGATGGTAACAGGGAGCGTAGGAAGGTAGAAATAATAAAGGTAAAAAAGAAAATGGAATAATATTGTACCATCAGATTACCGAAGGGGAAAAACGCAGTAGAAAATATATACTCTAACATGTTTTTGGTATCTGGTTTCATCATAATATTCGTCATAATATTTCTCATTTGAGTTCCCTTATTGTAATATATTCCTCGCCCCAAGTGAAGGAAAAGCAGGAGAGGAAAGGATCTACACCGCAAACCGTAAAGAATATTTCATGTTTCCACTCCAGTTAAAAATCCGTTAATGGCGTTATACTTTTATTCTTTTCATTCTTTTTCTCTTTTATAAGGGCTGCACCGGGACATGAATAATTCATAACAACGCTAGGTATATCCTATTACGAATCTTTCATTTGTTTTTCCTTCTTTCTTTCTTTTTCTATTCTTTACGTCACTATAGAGGGATATGAAGGGATGGGAGGAGCGACTGTAGTGAGGGTGTGGAGTGAAGCTATTGATTGTGTCGGCCTGCCTTCCCACTCCCTGGCGGCTGTGTGTCAGGGACTGTGTTTGTAGTTGTGATTAGGATCCGATGTTTTGGCAGCGGTAAAAAGGCGCCTGTGTGCTATGGGCAGCAGTGTTATGGTGGTTGTGGTCTACTATAGTGTGTGTGTGTGTGTGTGTGTGTGTGTGTGTGTGTGTGTGTGTGTGTGTGTGTGTGTGTGTGTGTGTGTGTGTGTGTGTGCGCGCGCGCACGTGTACTTTTGTTATCAGATGAAAGCCTGGAAAGTTTTTTTTTTATGTCCATATAGAAATTTACTGTAGTATGAAAGAGAGAAATATGTAAAATTTATGCATTCTGACGGTCGGTCAACTTGCATAGAAAAGTGAACTCACACATACACACACACACACACACACACACACACACACACACACACACACACACACACACAATGTTACTCTCGTTCAAGGTATCTTCACAAACTCACACACCGAAAGAAAATGGTTTGAAGCAAAAGTTGGTGAGCAGAGCGTTTGGAGACTTATGGAACTTGATGCTTAAGGAATAGGAGGAAATGAAAAAAGTTGAAAGATGTGTTTGTGGCGGCGGGGAGGGGACGTGTGTGGGTGGCTGGGTGGATGCTGCTGGAAGTAAGTGTATAGGAGAGCGTGTGTGTGATTCGCTGAACGATATAGAATTTATCGATGTAGAGAGAGAGAGAGAGAGAGAGAGAGAGAGAGAGAGAGAGAGAGAGAGAGAGAGAGAGAGAGAGAGAGAGAGAGAGAGAGAAATATTTTCTTAGAATAACGCATATACCATTGCCTGAATTCTTGGTTTCTTTTCTCTTCATTCATCATGTTCATGTATGAGAAAAAGGAGAAAAAGACGAATGATAAAGAACGTTCCTGCCTTGGCGTCTTACATTCGGTTCTCCGTCCGCTGTGGCGAGGCTCCGAGCTCCCTGAAAGAAGCTTGAAACAAAGCTTTAAAAAAAAATTCAAGATCTAAAGCTATTTTTCTCCAGTCTCCCGAAGTTTCATAACATTCGGTCCAGATTTCTATTGCAGCCTAATCATGAAATCGCGTTTTCTTTCCACCGAAGTCAAGCTAAAAATAGTGTTTTTATTAAATCCACCCACATATAGTTTTTGAAGAGGGAAGTTTTTTATACGATGGTGAAACTTTCCCGTCAGACACACTGAAAGAGACTCAGAGCGTGAAAGGGAAGTTGTCGGGGTGTAGAGGTCGGCGTCCTGCACGCGTCTGTTCCGCCAGAAGGCTGACTGAAATAATAAGGAGAGATGGTAAGGAAGATATTTCCATTCTGACTGGCGCTACTGGACGTGAAAGGAAGCGGTAGTGGCCGAGTTTCTGTAAGGCTGGCGTTCTTGACAGAGATTTAATTCTCAGCGAGGACGGTACGAGAGAACCCATGAAAATATGTATATGAAACACATGAAACACAGAGAAGAGAGAAAATTGACCACTATAGTTCCAGTTCCAGCGGTTATCATATGAACAAAATCATGCATCAAAAGTGTGACGGACATAATGTGTGCCAGATGTGTGCTTACCTTATGTATCCATCTAATTTTCTTGTCAAAGAGGACCAACCTTTCAAGGGAATGAGCAAACCTCCTCTGCTCCACACACGCAGAGGAAGGACACGTTCTCATCTCACACCGCCATCACCTTTGTTCCCACCCCATCCTCCTCCATTCTCTCCTTCCTTCCCTCTCAGCCCCCACCATCACTATTCTGTCCCTCCCCTTCCGTCCTCCATCCCTCCCCAAACCCTTCTTCCTTCACCAGCATCCGCCCCGAAACCAATTCTATTATCCGGGGAAGTCTCCACTCTCAGTTGATCTCATTACCAAAACAATTATATCAAGACTGTGTCGATGCTACCCAGGTGGTCTACTAGAGGCATTCCTTCCCTCCCACGAGACACCTTCCACTAGGACAGGAGTAGGCGCCCGGCTCTCTCCTTAATACTGAGTAAATGATAGACATACTCGGCCGACTAAGTAAGATTGAAGTGCACACAATGGTACATGTTCCTCTAAACACACACACACACACACACACACACACACACACACACACACACACACACACACACACACACACACACACACACACACACACACACACACACACACACACACACACACACACACACACACACACACACACACACACACACACAAACAAACAAACAAACAACAAAGCTTAATACACACCCAGGCACGCTGAAGGAGCAGAAAGGCCTCTCCCCTAAAAGGAATAATCTCTTATATGCACAGTCCACTGCACACGCACTGGACCTTTGATACGGCACTCTGGAATTTTTCCCAGACTTCCACTCGCCATTAATTAGAGAACTTTTGTCTCGCTGCTCTTTAGGTGATGACTATTGCTTGTGCGAGAAGCCATCTGGAAGGTGCGGTGAGGCTCGGGTTCTCGGGTTCTTTTGTTTCTGTTAAGCCAGAGCGAAAACATAAGCTTCGTGCATAGGAGACGGAAAGAAGAAAGGAGCAAGGTATTCGGAGAGAGGAGGAGGATGCAGGAATAAAGGAAGGAAGACTAGGATATTGGGAGATAGAGAAGAGAGGGAAGGACGAGGTGGTGACTGGTCTGAGGAGGGTGAATTAATGTGGGGAGATGATGGTGGTGAGAGGAATGAAGGGAAGGTGAATAAGATGAGTCATCGCTGGATCAATAGAACACCATATTCTCTCCTCGAATGCTGTTTCGAGTTCACGAAATTTACCACAACACTTACGGGTCTGTTTTCCTCATTCAGTAATTAACGTAAATCAGAATGCTTTGGGAAATTACCGTAAAACGTACAATTGCATAGCGAAGTACGTAGCCTGAACAATGTCTTGGAAAATTAGGTGGAAACAAAAGGCTGGTGGCGCCACATCGCAATTCACTGCGTCACAGCAATAAATACAACGCATCGAGATTCCTGAGCAACTCCACCCTCTTGATGTCCGCGCCTCTTTTGTGATCACCTTTATGTCGTGGCAGGGGTTCGAGACACGTGTTCAGCTGCTGCGGTGAAAAGACGGCTGCTGCAGCGGCGGCAGTGACGATGGCTGCAACGGTAGTGGCGGCAGGAGGTAGTGGGAGAAGGGGAGGGAAGTGGTGTGTGTGTGTGTGTGTGTGTGTGTGCTGGGTCCTGCCTGCCTTTGGTGTCGAGTCTGTTGTTGTTTTTGTCAATCATGATAATGAATCTGCAGGGGATAAAGGCTCCATGCACAGCCGTGGCGCAGGAAATTCTGCAAACCTTTTATTTTTTTATCAGTGTGAGGTGGAAAAACATTGTGGTTACTTGTTGTGTCGAATTGTTGAGGTTTAGGGAGGAATAATTTAGCATATAGGAAGCGTGGTGCTGATTGATGGGGGAAATAGCTCTTGATTAATTTCGAAGTTAATTGGAATATCGGTAAAGGTAAGAAAAAAGTTACCGGCATTCATTGATGAAAAACTCTACAGGAACGGTTTATCGTGCTTCATCAAAAGATTGTCATAATTATCGCACTGCTAATTATAAACTGGTTTTCATTTTTTTGAAGATTTATGGAATCGCTTGGTCAGATTTCAGCGATTGCCTTTTAAAGCTTCAAAATAAAAAAATAAAACATCATTGTACATCTTTTTTTTTCGATCCGTGAATGATTGCCAGCATGAACTTCATATTTTAGGATGAATATTAAATTTTGTGATATAGGAAGGGACACACACACACACACACACACACACACACACACACACACACACACACACACACACACACACACACACACACACACACACACACACTCACATCGATTCCGACATTTTCAATAGTCGTCGCTTCGGAAGGGATAATTAATTAACCTTTGTACATGTTAAGCCCAAACAGCAAAATCTCATTAAGGTTGACAAGCTGGTATTATGCCTATCACAGTAGGATTTTCAGAATCATAATCTTTTCATCTCTCCTCAGGCATCCTTCACTTTCACCACGTACTCTCCATCCTTCCCTTGCACCTCCTTGAATCACTTGTCTGATGTCTATTTTTCCTCTCTACAGTGGCACCGGCAGCCGTGGAGCTGCTCGGGAGAGGCCGCGAGGGCGTGCTCGAGGTAAGCGAAGGGGAAGAGGTCACGCTGGAGTGCCGAGTGGAGGACGCCAAGCCTGTCGCCGACGTCGTGTGGTTCAAGAACGACCAGGAGATCCACCTGGGTGAGTTGAGGGAAAGGTTTGGCTGTCCTGACGGGCACATGAATCGATGGCGTGAATTATTGAGTGAGTGTCTTTCTCTTTTCTGTTCAACGAAATTTACCTTTGTAACCTGTATTCCATTCATTTGTATTGTGTACGCAGCCTCTTCTCTCCCTCTCTCTTTTATACGTCATTCCTTGTGTTATCTTTCTTTTCATAAAATTACTATACAGAACTTCACCTTTTCTCAACATTCCTTTCCCACCAGTCACTCTATTCCCCTTGTCCTGACTCTATCTCTGGCATCCGTCCATCCCTCATTCCTGCGTCCATCAGTATCTGTAGTGGTGTGAGAGGCTGCCACTGTGAGCTTCCGACCCCCGCGGCGTGAAGGTGTCAAAGGGAGGCTGGAGGGAGGTCCCGGCTTTGTGAGAGGAACTGTTGGGGACAGCATCACAGGGGGCGTGGGAGTGTCTGAGGACAGAATAGAGGATGTGGCTTGTGAGACTGACGACGACACTGAATGCCCTTGTAGATGTGTGTGTGTGTGTGTGTGTGTGTGTGTGTGTGTGTGTGTGTGTGTGTGTGTGTGTGTGTGTGTGTGTGTGTGTACGTAAGCACGTGTGGCTTCAGATTTGTAGCTTTAAACAAATATTAGGGCAGTTGTGAGAAAATAATATAATCAAAGCTTAATTAAGCGATGTAAGTGATTAAGTGCACTGCATATGTTGCTTTGTTCAAGGTCAAATTTATGAACGTAACAGCTCTTACGTAACTTCATTACAAAAATATTACGTAATGGATGGTATCATTTCATTGTCAATTTATTACGGTAGAGTTCTCACGGTCATTCACTGCAGTATACCTTTACATGCAATATGTAATTAATGTTCCTTTAACTAGAACATTCATCAGAAATAAAGTAAAAAAAAAATGGAAAAACAAGTGGTGTATGGAAGATGTGATGCGGAAAATTAGTGATCTTCCCACGTACTTCATAGTTCTTTACTCAGCAAGTCTTGTGTGTAACTGAACACGCGGACACGTGCCGAAATCTGCTAGAATTCTGCGTATTGGCAATGTTGATTAAATTAAAGGAACTGAAATTTGTCAATGATCCATATTGTTAGAGAGAGAGAGAGAGAGAGAGAGAGAGAGAGAGAGAGAGAGAGAGAGAGAGAGAGAGAGAGAGAGAGACGAATTATCCTGTAGCATTCCAGTACTCTATCCGAGCGGCAACGTGATGCTTTTTCATAATCTACATAACCGTGAACTCTGAGGCTGAGAATTTTTCAGAAGTAGCAAAAAAAAAAAGAAAAGAGAAAAGAATCCGCTATTGCGCTGTAATTTCAGAAATTCGGTATTAATTTGCAGCAGGAGATTATTGTGCGCACCGAGAACACTGCTATTCCTCATCTTAAATTCTTGTAACACCGCCTCCGCAAGCGTTGTGCAAATTCCTCCTCGTCTTTTGTTTGCGTCCTTGCTCAGCGGTGCGCCATTGTGCATGTTTGTGGCAGTCCAGGGCTGAAGTTTGACTTTCTTCTCTTGTGTTGCTATCTTGCCATTCTTCTCGTCGATTTTCTTCGGAATTCTCTTATGCTTTTATATAAGATCATGTAATGGTAATAGTAGTAGTAGTAACAGTAGTAGTAGTAGTAGTAGTAGTAGTAGTAGTAGTAGTAGTAGTAGTAGTAGTAGTAGTCATTGTTGTTGTTTGTTGTTGTTTCTGTAGCAACAGCATCAGCAGCAGAAAGAGTAGTAGTAGTAGTAGTAGTAGTAGTAGTAGTAGTAGTTGTTGTTGTTGTTGTTGTTGTTGCTATTGTAGTAGTAGTAGTAGTAGTAGTAGTAATAATATAGTAACAGTAGTAGTAGTAGTAGTAGTAGTAGTAGTAGTAGTAGTAGTAGTAGTTGTTGTTGTAGTAATTGTACTAGTCGTAGTAGCAGCAGCAGTAGCAGTAGCAAAAGCAGCAGCAGCACTGACTGGAAATCCTCTTGTTGAACCACGCCTGTAACATATATGGAATATATCATGCACAAAAAAAAAAGGTTTCAGGCTATCTGCCTTTTATATCAGCGGTTTCAGGTCTATATATATATATATATATATATATATATATATATATATATATATATATATATATATATATATATATATATATATATATATATATATATATATATATATATATATATATATATATATATATATATATATATATATATATATATATATATATATATATATATATATATACACACACACACACACACACACACACACACACACACACACACACACACACACACACACATCTTCATTTATTATTGGCATATGAAGTATCTTTTGTAAATAACTTTTAGTGTTTTGGTGTCCAGTGCCACTGTCTACTAAATGTTTATGTTTTGAAAATCGAAATATTTAACAAAGCATTTTTCAGCAAAATTCAAAATTCTTTATTATATATAACTTTAAAAAACCGGGCCGCGGTGTCAGCGAATTGTTATGCAGTGGTAAAACACGTAAATGAAGTACCGTAGTTGGTCTGGACTCATTCCTGTGCCTCCGCTGAGTGACACACGCCGCGGTGTTAATATGTTACCGGGAGGAAAGTTGGTTGACTGCTTTGGTGGTGTTCCGTTTTCAACCCTATTTCTGTATTTTTCGTAATATTACTTTTTTTCCAGTTCACCTAGTTTTAAGATTTCTTCCAACCATTTCACCGCCGATCCTGTTATTCTTCAAGTAATAATGCTTATTATTTCGGCCGCAAATTGAAACATAATTATGCTTTAAATTATCAATCATAAGTTATGAAGAGAAAATTATTACTGTACTCGTATATGCAAATGAAAAGGAACGCATAGATTATTATTGAGAGTAAGTCAAATAATTTGTTCTGTGATTCGTGAGATGGACAGCCAAGTTAAACAGAAAAATGATCTCAGATATTTGATTTCCACTAGTCAATTGTTCAGTACTCTAATTAATGCAAAGGGAACAATAGCAACCCGTTGGAAGAACCCCACCAACAATAGTTTCATGTACACACAGTACACATGAATTTGAGCTCAAAACATATCTCTTACTTTTATACACGCGAATGGGTTAAAACTAGAATTTCACAATTTACGCCGCACTGCTGCTTTCACTGTGACTTTGTGTTAAAAATTACTCTAGGAGACATACATAGTTTCCTCATGATGAAGAGTTGATACTACTGCCAGGGATGTAACATTTGTGTGACCCAGTACTGTCACCACAACCTTCAAAATGTACCTCACCAGCACACCAGGCAGAAACACGTTCCCGGATAGACGACAGTGTGAGGGGCAGACATTACGTCTACATATTTGCTTAATTCATCCATAGAGGGCGAGGTCTGGCGCTAGGAATAATGTTTCATAACCGTGTTTACCTCATGAAAATTAGATTTGTGTTTTTGGGGATGCGAAGAATGCATAATGGAGGTGCAGCGAGCCGTTCCGTCCTGCCGCTGGCCTCCGGGTTCTCCACTGGGTTTTTGTGAGTGTTCCAGGTACCTCGGTGGTCCCTAATGACTCCGCTGCCAGCCACTCCCTGGTACTTTCCGCTCATTT
The DNA here is from genome assembly GCF_035594125.1 of Scylla paramamosain. Taxonomy (NCBI): domain Eukaryota; kingdom Metazoa; phylum Arthropoda; class Malacostraca; order Decapoda; family Portunidae; genus Scylla; species Scylla paramamosain. The sequence continues at coordinate 1,485,588 of NC_087174.1, forward strand.
TCCAGAGTTTCTTGATATCTCCTGTGCACCTTTAATCCTTTTTTCATGCCCACTACAGAGGTCGTGTTTCTGTCCCTTACGTCGGTTAAGGACTCAAGTCTTGTCTCTCACACCGTCGTTTCTTCTCTTGTAAATATTTGCCTTCAATATATGTTTTTTTGTTGTTTTTATTTATTTATTTATTATTTCTTTTTATGTATTTTGATGTGGTAGTTGTAATTTCTCTCCCTTGGGGCTTAAATTGTATTGTTCTCTTAATATCCATCCGGACTTTTTAGAATTTTTGTTTTCATGTGTATTCCCTGTTTCTTTTTAATCCAGTCCTGAATTGAAATTCATCTTCCCATCATCTCGTTTCTCTTCTCCTTCCCTCCTGCAAAATATTTTCCCCTTTATGTAATCTTCTTCTGTTAAGAGTTTTCAGACACGAAGGATTCTTGCATCAATTTCCATTCGGTATTTTCCTTTCTGAAGAGAAGTACTTTATTTATAGTTCTTTCTCTCTTCTCCTCCTCCTCCTCCTCCTCCTCCTCCTCCTCCTCCTCCTCTTCACTCAAGGTGTCTTGCTAACACAATAGGCTCTGGTCGCAGGTGGGGAGAACATTCATCATCGTGCGTGCGCCACATTCATCGCCGGATCTGCGCTCATTATCTCTATAAATGAAGCCAAGGTGTTGAGGGAGAAGCCAAGGACGATGGTGCTGAGAGCGAATAATGGAAGAAATCATGTGCCTGGAGGAGAGACTAGGATGGAACTCTATGGCTTGAGCAGAATTTGTTCCCATCATTATTGAAGCGAGCAAGCGTTTAGGAATATCATATTCTCCTACAGCGTTAAAATAGTATCCTTTGGTAACATTGCACTTTCCTAACAGAAGAGCTAAATATGGCTTCATGTGGGTCGAGATGAAGAGGTGAAGGAATACTGCTGCTGGTTGGTTTGTTACATTTCCACAGGTAGTCTTTACGTTAGAAAGGCTCAGGCCAAGAGAAACAAAGAAATGAAACACACACACACACACACACACACACACACACACATACACACACACACACACACACACACGAGTTTAGAGATGAAACACATATACATTATGGCGTTTATTCATGCCCTACCTCGGCCATGAATCTTAAGTGACGTATCTCGGGAGACGGTAAGCAACTTGGCGGGTGTGGTGACGCCCTAAGAGCTCGGGAACCAGCGCCACGGGGCAAGGTCTCAAGATTACTCTCTCTCTGAGGCATTCGTTCCCAAGATTCAAGAAATAGAGTTATCACGTGACATTTATCTCGCCGTCCCATCACAGGTGTCCACCTCTCCCTCGTCCGTGTCCCCTACTGTCCCATACGTCTTGTCCTCAGCGCGTCCCTCACCATTTTCTTTGCATTTCATACACAAGTATATTTCAGGAGTTACCGCCGCGTTTTTCCTCGCTTTCATGGATCGCAAATATTTGTTACATTTTCAGCTCATACTCGTATTTATTTTCTATTCTTTTTACATTTTTTCCGCTAGTTTCTTCCCGGTTTTAACGTTATTTATTTTTTCCGCTCACATATGTAATAAATTTTCTGTCATGATTTATGGCAGGAACCTTCCTCTGACTTGTCATACATTCTGTCTGCTTAGTCTGATATTATTCCTGTCGTTGGCCACTCGTAATTATATGGAAATGTATACATCATATTCAAAAGCCGCCTTTAGTATATACGTACGCAAATGAACACACACACACACACACACACACACACACACACACACACACACACACACACACACACACACACACACACACACCACTCTCAACATCATCATCATCATCATCATCATCAGTATCAGTGGGTATTTTATTGTAACGATATCTCAACTTACCAAATACATCAAATGAGTGATATGATCCAGGAAAATTCAATGGGATGTTGAAACTTCCCTACAGCAGCACGACGCTAAACCTTCCCGCAGACTCCCGAGGGAAGCAGGTATATTTTTTGAAGCAGAGGACACCCTGGAGGCCACTCGATAGTTCTTTCCTTGGGTGCGCCTTGATCTGGCCAATATCTGAAGGCAAACAAAAAAGCGCCCTGCGTCTCGCCGTTGGAGGTCTTGGAAATCGATGTTGCGTGCCATAAAACGATTAAGCAAACTAGATATGCAAACTAGACTATGCTCCCTCCTCAAGTGCCTGATATTGCCCGTGTGCTGGAAAGGTCTCAGGTGGCGACCTTACCTCTCTTCGCTTACTCCTGAACCCTCGTCTCCAGGGAGCTGAAGAGTTGATTATCGAACGAGGGGTTAGGGTAGTCACAAAGCAGAACGTATCCGTTGAGCCAGGAAGGAATGTGTTTCCTATAAATAAAGTTGTTGCAGAAGAGTTACTAGGGCAAAGTTAGTGAAGAATTATGGTTGGATGTTTGCCGTGTTTCCTTTTCCTCCCAGCCATGCTTGCCCTCCATATTCAACTCGTTTGTCTCTGTTCATGTTAATAATTTGCGTCACTTTATATATGTGTCAGCGTGTGCATTGTTATATCCGTCATATTTCCTCAACAGTTCCCTCGCCCACTTTCTTCTTTTTATCTGAGTGTCAATAAATAATTATGACTTTGCCCCGAGAATATTCACCTCCCTCTCGTTTATTTTTAGTGTCATTTTGCTCCACCTAAAGAAGGTTGAAGAAGGGAGAATACGAACTGCCTTCATTCGTCAAAAGAAATAGATTGTAAAAGTCTCACGTATCGTTTACTGAAGCGTCAATATTTGCTCTTAAATTACTTGTATCCTTTAAGCGATCTAATGCTTGTCTTACACGTTAAATGTGCTGCTTTTACATAGTTTTTAATCGCATGAGCGCCCTGAGACACCGCCATCATTTCGATAAACGTTGGGCAACAATAAAATTTAGTGAACAAGTACTTTATGCAAGGATACTTCACTAGTACACACACACACACACACACACACACACACACACACACACACACACACACACACACACACACATTACTTTTACCTTTTAATCGTACAAATCTTTAAATGATACGCTACCTTTAAGGGTCATAATATTTATTTGCTGGATCCATATAAGCCTCCTCAGCCTCATAAAATTACAGGGAATCCTCTTATTTCCTCCGTATGACAGTAATCAAAGGAAAGCTCCACTATCTCATCAGCCACGAATATCACCAGAAAAATATAACCACTGAAAAATCAGACTCAGTTAAAAACTTTAAAATTCTGACCTGGAAATATACTATAAAGATGGAGAAACCACAAATATTTTCTCCAAATACTGCATCGAATCTGTTGCCTCAAAGAAAAAAAAAATATATATATAAATAATAGAAAAACATTCATAATATTGAGGTAATATTTTTCTTATTTATGAAGTGTACCTTTCCTGTGCCTTAGCAGCAACGCACCTGAACCGCCGCAGGATGGAGCTCCGAGGTAAATAAGGAGTAATACTGCCACTTAAGAACTTCCCCAATGTGTTATATATGCGTGGCGGATTTTTGGAGCGGCAGACCCAAACCCTCGCATGATCAGGAGCTCGGTGCGGGTCTGGGTCTGTCCTCGGCGTGGAAAACCTCCATCGTCTCCGGATTTATGAGGAACGTGGGAGGACGGAGTGGGTCGGACGGTCCTCTTGCGCGCTGATAAATTGGACGCATATTTTTCGGTAGCGATGATTTTTACCAAGGAGAGCACCTTGAATGTGCTTCGATGCCTGCATGTTTTTCCTATGTATTCGTACTTGTGTGTGTGTGTGTGTGTGTGTGTGTGTGTGTGTGTGTGAGAGAGAGAGAGAAAGAGAGAGAGAGAGAGAGAGAGAGAGAGAGAGAGAGAGAGAGAGAGAGAGAGAGAGAGAGAGAGAGAGAGAGAGAGAGAGAGAGTGTGTGTTCTATCCCCTCTACGTAGTAATAGCGTTAATGTAATGTATACTGAATGCATATTAAACATTTTTTTGAATTATCTACTAATTTATGAAGTGTAAATATTGTTATTACCTAACTAGATAGTAATATATCTTATGAATATGCTGATAAAACATCTGAAATTATGCCAGCAGCTACAAGCCATTATCCTGAACACCACATTTCTTTTTACGAACTCCTTAAACCACCATTCGATGACTAGTGTGTAAGTTTAATAGCTATGTGATGGTTTAAGACGCACTGATTTTATTATAGCCTCATCTCAGGACAGTGCCTCTCTCACCCCTCAGACTCTCGGGTCGACATCACGGAGGAGTCCTCGAAGCACCGGCGCCACAACATGATCTCGAAGGTCACGCTACGGCTCACCCCGCAGGACGACGGCTCCCACTACAGCTGTCGCGCCGACCACCCCGCTCTCAACACTCCTATGAGGGCCTCCGTCAAGATCTCAGTCCAGTGTAAGTAACCTTTGCTGCCTCGTTGACGTCTTTTGATATTGGTCTCTTGGTCTTAGCTTAGAGGGGATGTGAAGTGGATAAAAAGTGGCTGTTTCTTTAAGGACTTGTGTCGAAATATCAGTGCAGCTACAGCAGTACGTGGCCTCTCCTCATTTCCACATCACTAGAGATATAATTTAAAGACTTGTAACGTTTTAGGCCTTTAAGGGGATGCAAAGTGGCTAAAAATATAGCTGCTGTTTCCGTGAACTGGATTTTCTCTCAACTCGACGTAGCAAAAGTCTTGTGGATGTGAGGCGGTGCCATCCTGGTCGTCTTCTGAGTTACTGTTACTGAATATATTATTCTTTTCAATATTTTGCTGCCAGCACAGACAGCCTCCGTGTCTAAAGTTTCCTGGGCTGCCGGGCGGCGTGTAGGCGAGCAGGTCAAACACTGAGGGAGGAATAACAGAAGAGGTGCGGCAATAATTCACCGCCATAACTCAAGAGAGATCCAACCCGCTGTGCCCTTGTCAGAAATTCATCACTGTGGAGGGAATTTACATTTTATTTACTGAGGACCTAAGCGACTAAATCCTCGCGTACTGCCTGCTGCACACCGTGCGCTCCCTCACTCCCACGCACGCGCAAGTTTGCACACACACACACACACACACACACACACACACACACACACACACACACACACACACACACACACACACACACACACAACCAGCAGCAAGTATATACACACACACACACACACACACACACACACACACACACACACACACACACACAGCCAGCAGCAAGTATACAAACATGCCTCAAGCCGCTTCAATACTTGACCTAACATGACGTAACATCGGCAGCAGGCCTCGGATGGTGTGATTTATCCCCGTTCACGTCTCTCGCAGGACAAGAAAGAAGCATTTTATGTTTCACTACACCTTGTTTTGTGTGTAACTTGCGACACTTGCTACGTCCTGGGGACCATAAATTGTGCCTGGCGTGTTCCCAAACATAAATTTTTACCATGTTTAATGCATTTTTTTTTTACTCTCTCTCTCTCTCTCTCTCTCTCTCTCTCTCTCTCTCTCTCTCTCTCTCTCTCTCTCTCTCTCTCTCTCTCTCTCTCTCTCTCTGTCAGTCTATCTATCTATCTCTGTCTACAATTTGTGTTTTATGCACGTCTTGGAGGGATGTCAAAGTGTCTGTGGAATTGTAGATAGGAAAAACATTAATATTTCACACGTTTCAATTTTCTCTTTTTTATTACAGATATAGATAGACGATAGAGAGATCGATAGATATAGATAAACTGATGCCTTTTGTTCTTGTAGTTGTTATTCTCCTCACCTGAAGGAACCAACATTTTATCTTGTGGCGCAGATCCCCCTGGGCCTCCAGTCATCACCGGTTACACGACGGGCGAGGCCATCAGGGCGGGAAAGGAGCGCACCCTCACCTGCCGATCAAGAGGCGGGAACCCACTGGGGCGCGTGGTGTGGTACAGGAACAACGAGAACATCGACAGCACAGACAGGGCGGAAGGAGGAGAGAGTGTCAACGAATACAAGTTCATCGTGGACGCGGCTGACAACGGGGCCGTGTTTACCTGTGAGGTCCGGAACAAGCTGACCGACAAGCCTCTCCTCTCCTCGGTTAAGCTCAACGTCCAGTGTGAGTATTTGGTTTACGTATATTCTCTCTCTCTCTCTCTCCTCTCTCTCTCTCATCTCTCTCTCTCTCCTCTCTCTCTCTCTCATCTCTCTCTCTCTCTCTCTCTCTTCTCTCTCTCTCTCTCTCTCTGCTTTGCTTGTTACACTCAGGTTTTCTTTCTTTTATGAACAGCTTAATTGTGTTTATTTCCTGGTTGTGAGCGGATGATCTCTGTCTCTTCAAACAGATTATCTCTCAGTGCTTTCATAATGAACACTGGATACATATATACATACTCAGACCAAGTGTGTGTGTGTGTGTGTGTATGAGTGCGCGCATCCGTGTATCAGGGCGCGCAGTGAAGCACAAACACTCAAGAGACCCCAAAGGATTTAACTCACAGGCCAAAGTTTCTGGCTCAACTTTCACCCCCTGGGCGATCCTTATCTCACCCGTGAACTCTCCTGAACAACAACTAACCTCTCTTCTAATGGCTTTAGCCTTAGACTTTGGCAGTTTATGTTATTTTTCACTCTTATATCTCGCTTGCCTCTCCTGTATCCTTTCCATCCTTGATTTCTCGTTCGCTTCCCACTTCTCAGTATTAACTATCGTCTCATTCGTCTTTCCTCCTCTTCTGTTGAGCGTCTTTCATCCTTGTTGCCTTTCATCAAACGGACTCGACACAAAGGGTCCAGCCGTGAGTTCTCGGGTTCTTATCGCGGCTGGAAATTAGAGGGAGCAAATTCAGAGGTGCGTGACGCGAGTAAGCGGGCGTGGATAGTAAGTAGGAGATTGTTAAGGCTAAATAAACTTAGTGTCAGCCTTGGCTTATTGAAAAGTGAGGTGGTAAAGAAAAAAGCATGGAACG
>NC_087174.1:1500000-1527500 GCF_035594125.1 Scylla paramamosain
GGGCGGATGGGCGACAGTAATTTTGAGTAGCTTAGCACAGTATGACACGAAGTTAGTGGAATCGAATTTTAATCTCAACTGGTGTTTGAAGGCAGCCGTGTAGCGTTGTCTTGTGAGACGAGAACTTTTGATGTTTGATTTGCATACTTTGTCAGAAAAACAAGAGAGAGAGAGAGAGAGAGAGAGAGAGAGAGAGAGAGAGAGAGAGAGAGAGAGAGAGAGAGAGGAGGAGGAGAGAGAGAGAGAGAGAGAGAGAGAGAGAGAGAGAATGTTGCAACCTTTTTACGTACTTTCTACCATATCGACCCATTTTTTTTCCAGTCATCACATGCAAATATGAATACAAAAATTGCTGCTCAGCCAACCGCTTCGCCGGGATTGAGTACACGCGAGAGGTGGAGTCGACACCGCCAACAATGCAGCATGAACTAAATTACGTCGAGGCTCCAATTACACCACTCGTAGCTTCGTTTATCCCACCAGGACCTCATTCGCGCCCCGCCCTCAAGGCTTGTGGCAGCGACCTGGAATTGCCGGCGGAGAGAAGCTTGTCCGAATATGAATCCACTGGCAGTAACATTTGGTGGGAAAGGAAATGTCACCCATGATGTAAAAGCCAAAAACAAGCCGTATGTGTGGTGTTATTTGTGATTCAATTTGTCATTCAGCTGATGGTTTATCCTTTTATGTACGCAAAGGTCCAGCACTAATGTGAATCCCGCGGTTTTACGCACATCCACTTGCGCGCCGGAGAATATCAACTGCCGTCCCCGAATAGCCAGTGGACGTCTGAATAGCTGCGTGGGATGAAAATAATGCAATTGAATAAACATTTGCTGAAATAAACTTCCTCCCTTCCCCTCCCCACCACAAACACACACACACGCACACACACAAGCGCGCACCACCAGGAGCTATCTCTCGTCAGCGCGTCAAGAGTCAGCCCCCGGTCAGCCAGCTCAGGAATCTGCCTAAAAATTAAAACAGCAGTATAGAAATGTGCATGTGTCCGCTTGGAAAAAATTAGCACTCGTGATTCGCTTTGCTTTCCCGGCCCGGTAATGGATGGACCGCTGCCACGTTGCAGTGCTCTCATTTCCCAGCCGCTGGCCTGCTTTTGTTCCGCGGCTAATATCTAAAAGGCAGAGAATCATACTCCATTATGATTATTTGCAAAAAGTGCCTCTTCTCCATGAAAGAACAGCTTGAAAGAGACGAATTGTAATAGGGACACGAGTGGATGAACACGTAACCTGGAGACAACCCAGACTGTGGTTCAGGTTTGCTTCAGTCCTGCTCATAAATAATGACTCGGTGTCTGTCTAGTGTACATAAGTTATTATACACTTCCTTTAAAACAAGAATTATATTGTTATCAGTTCAGATATATTTTGTATGCAAGAGTTGGGAAAGAAAAGCCTCTTGCCATGGCCACCCAAACACCAGTCGTTTTCCCCTGTCCTCCAAACTGGTCGTCGCTGTCGCGCTCCCACGCGCCTGACGCCAGAGCCTGTAGGGTGACTGCGTGAAATGGAAAGAATTCTCATCTGTATGGAAACGACTCGAAGCAAAACCCTAATTTATATGTATATTTTTTTTGTTTCTAGCATTCGTTTCACCTGAGGAGATTTCGCAACGATATTTTCTTTTTATTCCTCACATTACAGCACCTGATTGCATTAAGTAAGGTATGAATATTTAAAGTATTGAAAATAATATAGCTTTCTGGATAATGTTTTGCAAAGGTAAAAGCTCTAAAACCAAACTTAATTTTTATACGAAACATTTATTGACGGTAGTTCCCGCCGCTGACAAGTGGCACTCGCACGAAAGGAGACCCGTGGGAAGCTCTCCGCCGCACAAAGGAAACCCCACAAGTTAGTTTCATTGGTCACTATAGCGCTCAACTGTAAACACTTTGGCTATTTTCAGCTTTATAGGTTGATTCTTTCCTTCAAATCAGCTTGCCGATGTGCGCGATATATTGTGGCAGTAAAATCATAAATGTGTAAGTGGTTTACTTTACCTCAGCAATCTCATTCCTCGTTGATATCCTCTTATAGTGTCGTAGCCTCTGAGTCATCACAAGGTGCCGCGCTATGCCGAGCGCTTAGCATGCATAGACCCTTTGCAATTTACGTTCACACATAATGGCTTTCCTTGCTAACACCCAACCCAACTCAGATGAATGTGCGTGTGTGTGTGCGTGTGTGTGTGTGTAGGTAGGTGGGTGGGTGGGTGGGTTGGTGGGTGTACGTGAGGAGGACACCTTAATATCTCCTGCTAGGAAGGCAATAAAATCTGATATCGATGAGGAATAACTTACCCCCTAATTTAAGACTCTTCGGGAGGACAGAACAATGAGGACAGTGAGTGAAATAGAGGGGACACCTGACTGAATTCGCTGCAGCGCTGGTCCTTACTCTAATCAAGAGGGTGGTAGCGTGTTTTTGTCTTGGTGCTGTGATGGTGGTGGTTCTGGAATAGCAGAGGTGGTGGTGGTGGTGGTCCTTGGAAAACAGTATGGCTGTGGATTTGGGGTAATTTTTTGTTGTGGGGCGGGGAGGTAATTTGGGCCCAGAAATGACGATGGTGCGTGCATTCTCTCTCTCTCTCTCTCTCTCTCTCTCTCTCTCTCTCTCTCTCTCTCTCTCTCTCTCTCTCTCTTCTCTCTCTCTCTCTCTCTGACTCACACAGCCAACACAGTGCCTGGTCACCCTTTGTCCTCTCCGGGGAACACCCTTTGTCTCCACCCATCATAAAGCCTCAGCCGCGCTCCCCTCTCCGCCGGGATTCCTTTTCTCTAGAAAGAGGCAAAAGAGCTACCTGTTTCCCTTTGCTGCCTCCTCCCTGACGTGCCTGCTTCCCTGTTTTCACACACCTCTTACTCCCTCCCTCTGTCTCTTCTCCTCGCCAGGGTCTCACTCTTCTTGCACTCCTCTTCCTCTTCGTTGTCCTCCTCCACCTCCTCCTTCTCCTCCTCGTCCCTCGCCCCACGTCTTCCTCCCCTCAGGCATACTCAAGGGGGCTCGTGTGTATAATTATAATGCTGGGGGTTGTGGCCGAAGGTGGGTAAGAGTGTAAAAAGACCTCCCCCGGTGCTTGTTATATTCTTTCTTGTTTGCCTCCCTTTTATGCAGAGCTCTTCTTGTTTGTTGTAAGTTGTCTTGTTTTTCGTTTTTTTTCTTCACCATTTTTTTCTTTTTTTCCTAAGTATATGAGGTATTCTTTTGTTATTATTATTTTTTTTTTTGTGTGTGTGTGTGTTATTTATTCTCTCTCTCTCTCTTCACTGTTTCATTCAGATTATTTTTGTTCCGTGATTTTTTTTTTTTTTCGTGTTGCTCTGCATTGTCGTGATTTTTGTCGCATCACTTATTATTTACAGTTCTCCCTTCATTGTGTTATTTCTGTTGTCCTGTTCTGTTCGTATTTTATGCTCGTGTATGCCAACCAGGCCATACTCTAATATCATACATTGTTTTCTGTATATTCTCTCTCTCTCTCTCTCTCTCTCTCTCTCTCTCTCTCTCTCTCTCTCTCTCTCTCTCTCTCTCTCTCTCTCTCTCTCTCTCTCTCTCTCTCTCACAGTACAAAACCTTACTTTTCTTCGTGTTTAATATTTCACTCCGCTGAATAAGTTACCATGAAGTCTGTCCAGAACTGACACAAGAAAACTAGAAACCCTTGGTATTGTTGTCAGAAAGTCGTCTTATATTTTACTTAACAACTATTCATTGCCTTCATTTCCTTAATTATTTCCAGTTTTGACCCCCTCTGAAAAGAACGTATGAGTCACCGTTGTTGGTTTATAATTAGAAAACGTAATAATAAGATTTCAGGAAGGTTCTTGTGCAAGCATAACGTAACATAAACATCCCCTTTACTGCCACTGTTATGAGCATCATCGTTACCGTTTGCACCATCATCCTCGTAACCCTAAGCTCCGCGCCGTCCCCTCTTGTAACCTCCATCACCCCCGACATCACCTCCACCATCATCTTCATCACCCCCTCCTATCATCATCTTCGTCAGCACCCGCCCCGCTATCAATGCCACTGTGTTATCTATTCAAATATCTATCACCTAAAGAGGAAAAATGGGTCTAATCCTCCCCCTCTTAATCTTTGTCATCGCTTCCATTACCCATTATTTTCCCTCACTCCCACTTGTTTCCATGAGCGTGTTACGATTTTTCTTGCTTGTTTATTCTCTGTGCTTTTGTTTTGTTTTTTTGTTTGTTTTTTCCTCCCCAATTCACAATCACCCCATTTTTTTCTTACTTTGATGTTAAAACATTTGCAGCGTTACCAGGAAGCATTAAGAAAATTAATTGCTTTCGTATACTTGTAAATTTTACGATGCTTCATTATCCACTTTTTTTTTTTTTTTTTTTAGCGTGGGGTTTCTCATTGTTCGTGCTTGAATATCCTTAATTAGTGTTCAGTATCCTGCGCTCCCAAGTATTTCACTCCCTTTGTATTTATACGTTTATCATATGTATGCGCTCGTCTCCTCTTCTTTTCACCTTCTTTCTCTCTTCTCTTCTTTAGCGGCGTTCCTTCTGTCCTGTGCTTTTCTCCCTTGCTATTTATCTCACTGGTAAGGACGCCTCCCATTCCACCTCGGGGCGCCTCTCCCCAGATGTGAGAAATAGAGAAGAGGGTAAATAAAGGAAAATGAGAAAAAGTGGCGCTGGAGATAAGGAGAGAGAGAGAGAGAGAGAGAGAGAGAGAGAGAGAGAGAGAGAGAGAGAGAGAGAGAGAGAGAGAGTCTTTCCTTTAAAGACTACTCACTCTTCCCTGAGGTTCGCCCTGCGTTTGAGATTATTCAGGGTTGTCATATCCGCCGACGACCTCGCCCTTTTACTAAAACGGCGGCCAGAAAACAGCCATTGTGCACTTGGCTTGAAGAAGGAGGAGAAGGAGGAGAGGAGAACGACTGGTGGAGGAAGACGTTGAGGGCAGCGCCAAGGGAAATATATGCCTCAAAAATAGGTTCTGTCATTCTTGTCAGATGTAGTTATAATGTATCGACTTTCTCTTTATTTTTCTTATCCATTTATATTTTCCACGTTTTCTCGGTATATATATATATATATATATATATATATATATATATATATATATATATATATATATATATATATATATATATATATATATATATATATATATATATATATATATATATATATATATATATATATATATATATATTTATTTATTTATTTATTTTTATTTATTTATTTTTTTTTTCGAGGCTTCCCCCTTTTTTTTCATTATTCTTTCACATGTTTATTCCATTTTGGCCTCTCTGTTCCCTTCTTGTGTTTACTTCTTTTCCACATCACGTCTTTCCCACAGCGTTCCTCCCTCCCCACTTTTTATGTGTGTTATCGTGTGACGTGTTCATCGCTTCCCTTCCTCAGCCTCTCTCTCCCTCCCTCCAACGCTCCCTGTTGTGTTTTGTTCTCACCTACGGCAACAAATATTTCTTCATCAGCACTTTTCCTGCCACAACGTGCTGCCCTGCTCTTTTGTAATTATCTCCTACATCATCCTCAACGCCCCTCCTCACTTCCCCCCCCCCCCCCCTCTCTCTCTCTCTCTCTCTCTCTCTCTCTCTCTCTCTCTCTCTCTCTCTCTCTCTCTCTCTCTCTCTCTCTCTGTCTCTGTCTCTTCTTTTTCTTCTTTTTACTGAACCTTCCTCGTATCCTACTTTCAGTCTTTTCTTTCCTTCAGCCTCTCTCCCGCCCACTTCGATATAAACCCCTCTGGAACTCTGGTGTTGAAAGCACAAGTTTACCAGAGGGTCAGGCTCGCATCCCCAGCGATTGAATAGATGCCAAGGGATTTGTCTTAGTCCCGGGACGTGACAGTGGCTTGGTCTCGATTCAGAGGACACGAGCAGCTGGGGTTCTGCACGCGCGGGGGCAGGTGAGGGGGCACTGGTCGTAAGGCGGCTGGAGGTGAAGAGAGGCGAGGTAAAGACGAGACAGAATCGATGTAGGAAAGGAAGCAATAGTCCACGAAACCAATAATTTTAGAACCCCCTCTTATTTTGTGACAGATCAAATTCATCGTAATAAGGATTGAAGTTAGACTGCAATTTAGTAAAATTTTGGAGGTGAAGAGAAGCCAGGTAAAGACGACACAGAATCGACATGAAAATGAACAATAATCGCTACAACCAACAATTTTGAATCCATCTCCATACTTTGTCATATATCAGCGCTAGATTCATCATAGCAATAATAGAAATTAGACGGGAATCCAATAACATTTTCCTGGTAAACATAATGGCCTAGGAAAGTGTGCCTCCCCGAGCCGCTACCGACAGGCATAGTTTCCCCTGACATTATTATTTCCCTGGGGCTCCCGTGGGCCTGGCTGCTCCTACTCAATTAGCAGAGGGGGGAGGAAGAAAAACAAACCATATTAGGGTCAAAACGGTGTCGCCTCCAGCACAGTATTATGTGGTACCAGCATGTATATATTTTACCGACTCGCACGTGAGGAGGAAAGCCGTGGACGCGAGGGGAATTGTGAGGAAAAAGAGCGTAGGGAAAGAGTATTGGGGACGGGAGAGAGAGAGAGAGAGAGAGAGAGAGAGAGAGAGAGAGAGAGAGAGAGAGAGAGAGAGAGAGAGAGAGAGAGAGAGAGAGAGAGAGAGAGAGAGAGAGAGAGAGAGAGAGAGAGAGTATTGAAACAGACGTCTCTCGCAACTATGGCGTGGTCATATCATAATTTACCTCTCCTCGATTTTATCCGATTCCACTGTTTCCACATTTTTTCCCTCCTCCTCCCCCTCCTCCTCTCCCTCCACCACCACTGGTCCTATATACACATGTAACACCTAAATTTCCATAGAAACTCACTAAAGTTCTAGATCAATAAAACTGCAAGATTTCCGGGAGAGTCCAAGGGAAAGGAAGACGGAGTGGAAAGAGTGAGAGGGTGCGAGAGGGAAAGAGGGGAACTGGGAGAGGGAGGAGTGGAGGAGGGGGAGACGTCGTAGAGAAAATTCAGCATCTCTCCAATTTCCTGCTGCTCGGGGCGCTGACACGCTAAGATAGATGATGGAAGCCATATGCCTGAGAATTTCAATAAGAATTTCGGAGTTTCTTGAATCTCATGCACGCGTAGTCGCCTCCGTTTAGGGTCGCTAAGGGAAAAAAAGCCCGTGTGCCGCAGCAATATTCATGAACCGTACGCTGCTCCAGGAGGTACTCTTTGGAGGCTGCGTCCCCGCACCGTGACCCCTGCGGCCTTGAGATTGTGGGCGTGGAGAGGCAGGATGGAAAGGATGTGATATCAAACATTTTTCCCTCTAGTTTAATGTAGGACACGGATGTTAGATTGATGAGCCGTCCTGATGATGTGATATACAAGCCTGGGGGAGGAAGAGGTTAAAGAGGAAAGGAGGGGAGAGGAAGAGCAGGAGGAGCAAGACGTAGGGTGAAGGGGAGAAGTAAGAAAAGGAAAAAGGAGTAAGATGAAGCGTGAAGGGGAGGAGGAGGACGCGGCTCAAGGGGATGGGGGCTTAGATGGTTATATCCCAGAGTGAGTGATGCGGCAGCGCGGGGCCTCTGCCGCGCGGCGGGGCACCGAAAAACAAATTTTATTATGGGAAGTGTCTCGGAAAGTTTCAAGAAAGATTCTTGTGGATGAAGTATTTTTTAAGGTGACAAGAGCCTAAGGTAAAGGCAATATTTGTAGGCTGGTTAGCTGGCGATAAAAATACACGGCTTTTGTATGGGCAGGTAGTTCTGCTGCAGAACGCCCAATGAACCTTGTAGGATGTTTCAATTACTTTATATCAGGGAAAATCATAAAAAAAAAGATTGATATTTTGAACATATTTTAAGATATGACATCATCAACGGATTTACCAATATTTTCCCACGGATTCTTAAGAGTGACTTCTGACAAGATTTTATTTGACTTTTATACAGTTTTTTATCACGTCATCAGGGGAAAGAATAGTGATAGATTTCCTTTGTTTAATATTGAAAAAGCCTTCCATTACCGGCCGAAATTTAAACTAGACCTGCTTCTATTAAACTCTCTTGAAATTCAGATTTATTCTCTTATGATAATGCGAAGCCTCCTGACGTGTCCGTTTTTGGCTACCTCTTCCTCCCTGCCAAGGAAAAAGAACATTCTCTAGACAAGCAAGAGACGTGAAAGTTTTAGTTTGTTCCCTTAACGATATTGTATTTTCGTTGTGTGCCATTTTCCTCCAACGGCGCGTCCTTTACATTAAACACAGCAACACTGAAGAGTATAATACTGCTGGCAGAAACGTGACGTGATGTGAAGATCAGGTAAGCGCCTTCCTGAAGTGATCTCTCTATCCCTTGTCATTCATGCTTGTATCAGATCGTATTTTCCACCTCATCTTCCCGGCAGTAGCTCAGTCACTGCTTTACCTGCTGGCTGTTTAAGGGACTCTGGGTGCGAAAGACCTCCAGCCTTCCCTCCATTTCTTGCCTCATAGAACCGTAAGCACGGGGAGGCCACGAGCCCTTGCACTTAACCCGAGATCTCCTGTCGGAATCAATTTCACCGGATTCACACATCTTTTGTCGCTTAATGGTCCTTAAAGCAACTGATAACATCCTCGCAGACCGTCAGAGGGTCACTTGTGGTCAAGGGGAAGAAAAAAAGAAAATATTTGGATTCCCACACTCGTTCTTAACCGCAATATATGTGACCCGAAGCTGTTGGAGACGTTATTAGCTGAGGGCCTTGAGATGTGGCAGGGATGGCCGGAGAGGTAAGGGAAGGACAGGGAAGAGCGTTAAGGGTTAGAGATGGAGGAGGAGAAAGGGAGGAAGAGGAGCAAGGTGGTGGAAGATTCGTATACAAGTGTAGGAGAAAAGTTTGAAAGAACATCGAAGTAAGGCAAGGACGTGGATGGGAAAAGAAAGAAGATAAGGGCATTGAAGGGAGGATTGTGTGGAAAGGAAAAGTAAGAGGAATTGGAGGAGTTTCTTGTACAAATCCAAATACGTAACTGCGTAAGAATAGTAAATGATAGTAGAAGTAGTAGTAGTAACAATAATAATAATAATAATAATAATAATAATAATAATAATAATAATAATAATAATAATAATAACGTGACAGGAAAGCACTTAAACTCTGGAGAAAACGAGGTTAGGCGCAGAGGGAGCGTAGCAATGCTGATGCACGAGAAAACTTCATCACCCGGAGGAAGAGCCATTACGAGATACACACCACTCAAACACGCGGCACGAAGGATAAGCGGCCCCTAAAGTTTTAAATATATTCACATTTTTCACAGGAACTCCTCCCTCTTACTTTTCAGCTCTTTGCAATTTGCTTATACAGTGTTCTTAAACTGGCCCTTTCCCCCGCAGGACCTCCGCAAGCACCCTACCTTCGCGGCTATAGCGAGGGTACAGGGATCAGCGTGGGCAGCGAACAGGTCATCACTTGTGTCTCTATAGGAGGCAACCCCGTCGCACATCTCCAGTGGTACCGCAACGGGCAGAAGGTCGCCTCCCGCGTACACAATGTGGATGGAGTTAGTTCGGCAGAAGTTCACATCATCGCTGAGCCTGAGGACAACGGTGCGCAGTACAGGTGTGAGGCGCACAACGCTGCTGCGGCGTCCCCTGTGAGCATCTCCACCACCCTGGTCGTCTACTTCCCTCCGGAGAACGTTAAGGTCAGTGTCACTTTTACAGGTCAGTGTTCAGCGTTTTGTGAAGGAGGAAGCTCTAAAACTAATTCAAATATCTTGTTTTATGTTCTGTTCTTGCCTCTCTTAAAAAAAAAAAAAAAAATAGCGAGGTGTTTTAGACGATTCAGTGAGCCACACTGCCCCACCCAAGGTCAGTGTCACTTTTACAGGTCAGTGTTCAGTCTTTTGTGAAGGAGGAAGCTCTAAAACTAACTCAAATTTCTTGTTTTATGTTCTGTTCTTGCCTCTCTTAAAAAAAAATTAGCGAGGTGTTTTAGACGATTCAGTGAGCCACACTGCCCCACCCCCTCGCATCATAGCACACTTCCCTTCGTGCTTGGCAGCCCCAACACTCCAGCCTTACGCTGCTTCCATGTAGCGGATATTTGTTACCGATATATCGTTAAAAAGTCGAAATTTCTAGTCCCTCGTGTATCCCCCTTTTTCGCGACCTTCGCCAGCGTCTGTTCTCCTTATTGGTCGAGTCAGCAAAATCCTCGCTCCGTATTGGTCGTGGGGGTCGTGACTCCTGCTCCTTATTGACATCTCTGCCTCTGCTAGTTTCTCGTTCGCCTCACCTCCTTTCAAAAGTTTCCTGCCTTCCGCGCATCACTTCAGGTGTCGACCTTGACAGATGACGCCTCGAGGGTGACCTGACCACTGCTACAGTCCATAGTGTGTGTGTGTGTATGTCTGTGTGTGTGTGTGTGTGTGTGTGTGTGTGTGTGTGTGTGTGTGTCTGTCTGTCTGTCTGTGTGTGTGTGTGTGTGTGTGTGTGTGTGTGTGTGTGTGTGTGTGTGTGTGTGTGTGTGTGTGTGTGTGAAACGATTTTATACATAATTTTTGTCTTTTTGGGCTTCAGTCGATTTTCATTAAAGTTTATAGCGCTTTAAAATAGGTTGATAGATACAATTAAGTTACCCTCCATCACTGGCACCGCACGTGGCGTCAACAACTAACGTTATGCTCACTGTGTAGCATAATGCAAGTCAGGTGTTTAACAAAGGATGTTCTTACTTGCTCCTTAACTCAACTGATGTATCCTTTTTACTCCCCCACAGATTAGCTTGAGTCCGCAGAGTCTACGTGCGGGCGAGCAGGCCACCCTCACGTGCGATGCAGGCCCCTCCAATCCTGCCGCCACCATCACTTGGCTGAGGGAGGGCTACGAGATGTCCGGCAGCCCCCAGCCCCCCTCCCACACCCGCAACGGAGGTACGGGGCGCTCGTAGACACACACACACACACACACACACACACGTCAATCAGTCTCTTGAAGCTCAAATAAAAAGAAAATCCTTGAGGAAATAATTAACTGAACCGATAAGTGTTTTAATTCCATGAAACTTCCATTAAACTTTTGGAGCGATTGCTGGCAGCCTGACCTTACTGACCATGGAAGGGAATGACAGCTATTTTTTTTTTTTTTTTTTAGTTGACAGTTCAGGGATTCAAAAAACCAGGAGGTTTTATGTTGCAGCTGGAGTGAACTGCAAACTTGTTAGCGGCTTTCAGGATGTCCTCATTTTTTATGTCAAATATGTGAATTTATATACTGACTTCCCTCTTTTCCTCATTTCCCTTGGCTTCCTTCTTTTCTCCTAAATCGTATTACTTATTTCTACAGATTTCATTCCTGTTGCAAAAGTTTGGGAACAATTTCCTCTTAACATTTGAAGGCTTCCACGCCTTGTTTTGAATTGACGTCTCTTGCATCCGTTGTTTCAGGCACGATCGTTGTCAACAAGCTGACACTCAGCCTGACGGCAGCTGACGACGGACTCACCTACACCTGCCAGGCCTTCAACTCCGCCCTGCAGAAGGCCGTCCGACAGTCCGTGACGCTGAGAGTTAACTGTAAGTACACCTGTTTCTTTATATACATATATTAAGTGTATCTTCTTCCGTCAACACAACAAACATTTAGGATTGAGTAAGATGGCTCAGCCTGATACTGAAAGAAACATGAAGGCTCAGTTCTGTAGAGTGTCAGTATGAATGATCACCGATGCTTGACGTGCATGTATCATGTAACAAATTCACTTAAAGTTACCTCAAGTGATTAAGTATTGTGTGCGTGTGTGGCGTGTGCTGACGGAGGGAGTTGTATGTCTTGCAGTGTGAAGGTGCTGAAATCTCTCTTCTGGTCTGGAATTTTGTGGCATATTATTGACATGATTTCTCTAGACGGGTGGGCTCTCCATCACACAGATTACTGCAGTTATGCCCCCCGCACCGCCGTGTCGAGGGCGTGTTTGCGCTAGAATCCACCCTGTAGTTGTGACGCAAAACTGACGTCTGACATTGTTTGCCCTTTCACTGTGACATTAATTGACTAGGCACTAAATCTTGCGTGTCAATAAGCTGAAGTTGATTTCTGATATTTGTTTAATTATTCAAGGAAAAGAGAGGAGCCCCCGCACAGCTCACACGCTGCACCTCCACCTGAGTGTCTTACAACATTAAAATGCATTACCCGTGATCATTATTATTTCACTCTCTCCTGGCGAGAGCATGTGGCATTGTTCATGTTTTTTTTTTTTCCATGTTTCGTATTTTTAGCCCACAAAGCCATTCACCTGTCGTCTTCAGGTGAAGGCGAGGAAGAATGTTCTAGTCTTCAGAGTAATTTACCCTTCTAGCCCCTCCTTCCCTCTTCCCCCCATCACTCTTCCTCCTGCCACCACTCCCTTACCACCTGGTCTCCCTTCTCATCGTGTGCCTGTCCCCCTCCCAGGATCCCGCTTCCTCCTTAGGGTCAAGGAAAATGGGAAACCGTCACCCCGAAAGTTTCTTGTTCCACCGCAATGAGTGTCCAGGACTGCGGGGAGGGATGGAGGGACAGGCCTGGCAGGGAAATGGAGAGGAAAGGAAAGGGAGGGAGGAAAGGCATGGGAAGGGAGTAAGAGAATGTGAGTAAGAGGCAGTTCCTAGTGGTTCCCGTTGCCATATTTTAAAAGACACGCAACACATCTACCCCAAAGACTCCCGAGCGTAAGGGTGAATTTTGCGTGGAGTGTTCAGTCGCTCCACATGTCTCTCACCTCATCCACTTCAAAGGATAAAAAGTACCCAAAATGACCCCTTCCCTCTCCCTCCACTGAGACTATTCTGCTGGAGCCTCGCTATGCTCCACTCCTCGCCCGGGGACGGGAGGTGGAGGAGGACATTCATGGAGGAGGAGGAGGAGGAGGAGGAGCACAAGGTCGTAGAGAGAGATAGAGTAGAGAAAAGAGCTCCTTCAATGTGCCAACTCCAATTTTACAAGACATTATAAGTTTTTGTAAATACCCAAGGCTTTACTTACACTTTGAAGCGCTTCCCCCTACCGTCTACTTTCTTGGAGCAAAATTACTATGAGTATGGGTTGGTATTTATCTTTGTGCGCCAGTGTTCTAGGGTGGTGAGAGGAAGGTTTAAAGTTATGTTTAGATTCTGAGCAGAGTCTTCCCTTCAGGATGTGACAACCCAAAGCCCTCAAGTATGAATTATTACTGCCTATAGGAACGTTTATGAAAGAAGGTCGGCGCCTCAGAGGTGACTAGGAGGGTCCGCCAGACGCCGCTGTGATGAATGGCCTCCAGGCTCGGTATTCTGGTCCAGTGTTTGCCGGCCGCTTGGGTCTGGATCTTGGAGAAGTCGTATTTGTCATTGCTGGATCTTCCCAACTATTGTATCCTGGCGTGAACTGATAAATGAAGGAAAGGGAAGGTTATGGCTCGTAACGTTCGTGCCCCTAAACACGAGGACTCGCCGCTGCCTTAGTGGTAGCGAAGAAAGAGTTGCGTCTCACAGCGAATATAATGCAGATTGACTCGCGTTTGATGCACTCTGGTCATGAAGGTGAACGCTGCAAAATGGGACTGATTTTCCAAGTCAGGTGCATCGCTGGCCACCTGGGTACATCTATGACAAATTTACTGCATCGTCTCGTCCGAGTCAGCGTCAGCAGTCTTCTTCTCCTCCCTCGCCAGTGTCCATCACCCTACACGCAAGCTTTTTACAATATTTTGCGAATTATGGCCTTTATGGAAAGCCTTGTGTTTGATCTCAAGTTGGCATCACTTCCTGCGTGTGTAGCGCAGCCCGCGGCAACGCCCGCGGCGCAGTCTTCCTCTGAAGCCGCAGCGATTGCTCCTCTCAGCAGATTTGAATTATTCATCGTATTTACGTCGTAGGATTGAAGCTTCAGATTAAGCTGTTTGTCTCCATTGTGTTCCCTATTTTGTATCTCTTGAGCTTTCACTCGAAATAAAAGTTATAAAATAATGATGAAAACATTCCGAAAGAAAGTGGAAAATGAACGAAAACTGTAGACCTGCTTCAAGGTGAAGGAAGCCGAGAAGTGCCCTCCTACTGCCAACAGTGTTGCCGACTTACACTGCACGCCTTTTTTTCACAAAATGCATGTGTACTCCAAGCACCGCTGCTGTAACCACCACCAATGCCCACTGCCTCGCTGTGATATCCATAGTGCTTGCATACACCTTTTATGTTTTTATTGATGGTGGAAGAGTTGTCAGAAATCCGAAGAGATCGAGCCCAGATGATAAATTTAAAGCCCGCAAAAAATACGCAAGGCGCGAACAGAAGATGACCTAGGGGAGCGTGATCTTGAACCCTAGTGGAGCAGGTCAAGGGGGTATCGAGAGATTAAACTTGCAACCTCTCGTTGCCCCCGTCTGAGTAAACTACACCTGTTTGCCGCTGAGGCGGACCCGTCAACACCTGGGTTGTAGAAAGAGAGGGGCGGTGTTGACTCTTTGTCCGAACACGTTGTTGCTTTGTAGTACAGGCACTTGAAATTAGAGTGGTGGTGAGTGATTATGAACATTACTGCTAAGAATATTGCCATCCTAGTATTAAATTTGCCCTTTGAAAACGAGCTTCTATCACGAACCTGTAAAATCTAGATTGTCCCAAATATCAAGACATGCGGAGCTCGTCAGTGTCCGCGTGCGAGGAACGTGACGTGTTAGGAGTGCATTAACGCTGCCGAGTGTAGCCACTTCCCTCCTGCTCGGCCCTCGTGCTCCCCGCAATTATTTGAACCTGAGACGAGAGTGGTGGAGCTCAAGGTCAAGAGTGAAGTGGGCGGAGGCCAGGGCGTGGTGCTCCCTGTGTCGTCCTCAAGCTGCCTGACTGCTTTTGCTACTGCTCTTGCCTTCTATGGTGCACGCATTTTGGTGCTGTTACTGTGTTGGTTTGGTTGATGATTGCATGGTGGTGATGGTGATGGAAGTTGTGGTGTGGAGCGATTGTGGAGGGAGTGGGCGGTGGTTGTGGTGGCGGAAGCGGAACCTGTCACAGTGCTTTCATCTGTCATCCCATTCACGCTGACTGATGGGGTTCCCTGACGTTTTGTGCAAAATTTGGTGACTGCCGTGAACAGTTATACCCTCCATTCTGTGCCTGCTGATATTTAGGCTTTACTTCACATGTTACGGACGCATATTTGCAGATCAAGACTCAATGTGACCGAATTTCACGTGCATACCATATATACTAATAGTAAAAGCAGTAAAAAGATAAAATAAATAAAAAAAAAAGCGACGTTACATAAAGCATAAAGGGCCGACTCACTTTCACGTTTCTGAATCAACGCCTGTGAACCGCATATCACCGGCGGGAAAACTTGCGGTGAAAGCCGTTTTTATGAGCGAAAAATATCATCATGTTTAATCGGCGCACGTGTCTCGCCTCGGGTGATCGCGAGCGGAGCGACGCGAAAGTGGAAGGTGAAGGGAAGTGATTTTCATGAAAGTGTGGGCGGGTTGTCGGCGCGGCGGGACTGCTAGCTACTGACAGCCAACCGGGGAGGGAAAGGAAGAGGGGTATGAGGGATAAGTGGTCAGTAGGGACGCTTGCTGTGGTTACGGGTGGGTGGCGAGGTTATCGGGGGGCGGAAGAGTGTTGCAGATGGTGAGTAGAGTTTGAGGGTTGAAGGGAGGGCGTGGGCGGCAGAGCGGAGGAAGACAAAGCTCTTGGTCTACTTCCCTTTCCTTCTCCTAGGTGGCGTTAAAATAGTGCGTCGTCATCGCGGTCTTGGTGGATGGAGCTAGAGGCAACACACACACACACACACACACACCTTTCCTTCAGTTAGCCATTGAAACCACAGATATTTCCCTCTCATGTAACCCCTGTAACTAATGGAACTCACTATAGCCTTTCTGTGCCACAAGGATCATTGCCCTTCAGCCAATCGTAAGTATTCACTTGTTGTGCATATCCATACTACGTTCAAATCGAAATTCACCTTACACTGCTCACTGATTTCCTTCACCACGGATAGGCTCGCTACCCGTCTCCTACTTGACTCAACGACCACAATCACCACCAACTCATTCTCATCCTTTTCCTCATCCTCCTCCTCCTCCTCCTCCTCCTCCTCCTCTCCTCCACAATGATCTCTGAGCTGCCTCTTCGTGTTATGTTTGAACATTATGGCTGAAGTTGAGGTTTCTGAGATTGCGTCACTAATACGCTGTTACCTATGCATGAAATATAAACTGAGGAGCTATATGTGTGTTTATTGCAGCCAGTTGTTTGTATGCATCGATTATTTGAGAATACTGGACGTTTTTGCAAATTTATCAGTTTTCGGGTTTGCCAAATTTGTACTGGTTATCTACGAATTTTTTCCTTTAGCAGCTTCGGGACTCAGGCAACACAGAACGTTCAAACGAGACTAGTTTTTATGTCCCACGGAAAACTTTCTCCCTAGGGCTTCGTGTTTTTTACTTGAGTCGTCCTTCTGAATTACATTTACACACCAAAGAAAAGAAAACGCAAATCATGTGTCATTAGAGCATTTATTGTGTCAGTTCGAGTGACGTGAGGAAGGGGTTGGGTATACTATTTTCTTTAAGATACTCACAACATGATAGTTTAGTTGGCGTGCATGTCATTTCCCTCTCAAATATCAACTTTCACACGCTAGTCACTGCCCCTGCCTTGCTATGGCGCCGCGCTGACAATTGTGTGGGTGGTTGAAGGCGGGGCGTTGTATATGGATCGGTGAACGTAGATAGTTAATGAGTTAGTATAAATGGATGAGAGGGAGAAGGCAGGTACATGCATGACTGAAGGCGGACTTGGTGTGGGTGAGTGAGAGACGCCAACTCATGGTCATCACGGGCGGGCGAGCAGGGAGGAGTTGCCTGTCTGGGTAGCCTCTCCTCTCCCACTCCCAGCCCATGCTCGGCCCCCTGGCCACACGACTAACACCTTCCCACGAAAGACAAGTTGAGTGGCTCGTGTGTGGGTGGGATCAGATGTGTGTTTGTGATAGTGCGTGGGCCGGGAGTGTGGTGGTGTGGTGTAATACGTGTGTGTCAGGCTGAAAGGGATGTTTATTGCGTGTACGAGTGACCGTGTGTATGTTACAGATGATATGTTGCATTTTCTACGATATTTCATTGTCTTATTTTTTTCTTTATAACGATAAAGAATAATATTGTTTGAAATTTGTTTCTCCTTATAACATATAAAACCTGATTATTTCTAGAGTTTAATATAATTCAAAATATCTTATTCATAAATCGTAAAGAAAATGGGGATTCTCGAGAAACTTTTAGCACGAGTAGGCACGAGAACAGCAGAGTAAGGAGCTGCCAGCGTGACCAACACAGGACATCAACATACAAAGTCAGAGGGCAAAAACTGCTCCCTGTCTCCCGGATGCTGCTCCCTCCCTCTCTCCTTCACTCCCTCCCCCGTCGTGCAGCAAAACACTCGTCCTCCAGCATGGCCAGAAGTGGTGTTGACAGTAAAAGAAAGATTCGTGTTGACATGAAGGAGAAACTAGTTCACTGACATACAGAACGACACTCCTAAGCCTTACACGCCCCGCACACACTGCATACAATTTTTAAGGCGTTTGAGTCTCATTAAAGTCAGCATTGGGTCTGAACGAAGAGAACCTTAATGCAAGACGAAGTGCTCACACTGGAAATGCGTGTACGTGTGCAAATATGGCGGTGCCTGATAAGGGGTACTTTTTGTTACTTGTCTTATTTTCCTTCCATTCTTATTCATCAATTTATTCATTTTAGAGAGAAAGAGAGAGAGAGAGAGAGAGAGAGAGAGAGAGAGAGAGAGAGAGAGAGAGAGAGAGAGAGAGAGAGTGATTTTGTGTGGACTTACACAAAACCCAGTAACACTACTGACATGCTAAATCAAAAGAACACATGCGCCAGCGCTCGCGCACACACGTCCTGAGGTTTGCCACGCAACCACAGCCAGCCCGCACGTGCCGGCACTGACCGCCATAGCAACCCTCACACCGCGACCCGCGATAATCAACGACACACTTTCCTTATTACACCTTGAGTGTGCTTATTTCCACCCACCATTCTTATTTTACATGCATGTCACGTAGTATTTTACCTCAGAAGTTCATATCTATTTATCTCTCTCTCTCTCTCTCTCTCTCTCTCTCTCTCTCTCTCTCTCTCTCTCTCTCTCTCTCTCTCTGCCGTTACTTTCAGAGACACAATCTACTTTTGAATTAAGCCTATTCTAAATAGCTGATATTTAAAAACACTCTTATAAAAGACTATTTCTTTATTTTTTAATTGATGTTATTCTAATGATGTGGCAAACAACACGTTATTTGGTTAATAATGTCTTCACAGACACCCATTTGTTATAAGTGGTCGTAAGAATGTTTGTCTTCTGTAAACAATGCTATTTATTTACATATCATTTGATTTATTCATTGACTCCCGCAACTTGACTCTCCCAGCCCATGCGATGCTTCCCAAGCAGTGCTGAGGTAGCCACTGACTTGAGTCTCATGGTATAATTACAGTCTAACCTTTGTTCGCATCTTTGAATTGCCTACGGCAAACCTGTATTACTGAAGCAAAACCTTCCCCCGCTCCCTCTTTTTCCACTCTCCCACTCCCCATCCTCTCTTCCTTTACATGCTGGACCAGTCTTGGAATCATCTTCAGTCATGACGACTATCGTCCTCTGACCGCAGCCTTAGTGAATAGCCTCACTGATCTTGCCCGCCAGGCTGCACACTCTCTCTGATGTACTGATGTGTCTGCGAACTGTGAAGGAGAGGAAATGAAAAAAAAACCTAACGTCGTAACGAAACTCATACTCGTGCTATGTACAATCCACACGTTGTTAAATTGAAGAAACGCTAGATGAACTGTACTTTTTTTATCTTATATAGTTTTGGCAATAATAGACATGGTTATGATGGTAAAGCATTTTTTTTTTTTTTTTTTGCGTATTATTTAGAAAAGAACACGTTTGTACGTGTCAGAAATATTCAAACATAAGTTAAGTATCCAGGCAGTCTGCTGGCAGTGAGCGAGAATGGCCTGAACCAGTCAGTGTCTTGAGGGTTGGTAGGCTAGATGACCAGCTGGTCCGGCTTTCAGACCGAGGTGATGAGCGTAGGCTGCGAAAACTCCAGGAATTTTCATTCTTTTACGACGTTAACCTTGACAGTTACAACGAAATAGGTAAAGAATATATGAATATTTAAATTCAGGTTATACTCGTACATATGGACGAGAGATGAGTTGAATCCTACCTGAGGGATTCAGTAAGAAAGCTGACTTTTCTATTGTTGATCTTTTTTTTTTTTCTAATCTGAGATAGGTTGACGTCAGCTTCACAAAAACAAGTAAACACTGGTTCCTTCGAGAATAAGGTAGGCCAGACATCAGGAGGCGTCCTCCAGGCTCACCCGGAGTGGCCACTTTCGTTGCCGCCTCGGCCGCGGTCAGGCGAGGCGCACAACAAAAAACTCGCTAGGGAAGTATAAAAACTGGAGCAGAGGCAAGGTGAACTAAGGTCAAGAGCAGCAGAGACCGGGTTAGGGGAACTGGTTTCAATAGGCATAATGTAAATACGGAGACTGAATTATTGAAATCGTAAGTGAAGTTTTCAGAAAATAATTAAACGAATAAATAAGATTATATATATATATATATATATATATATATATATATATATATATATATATATATATATATATATATATATATATATATATATATATATATATATATATATATATATATATATATATATATATATCAAAACAAATTTGGGACGTCTTAGTTTGTAAAAGGGTATATATAATTTTCATAAGTACATGTAAAATTATTAAGTTTATAGCAAGAGTACAAAAAATAATGTAACAAAGTTTTAAAGATGAGTCAACAGATTTTATTGGCTTTCAATTTAAAGATCGTTCTTCCTCACAGTGTCAGAAACACATTTCTTGGTGTCTTGTCTCGTAATGTAGAAATGAATAAATGAGTTTTTTGGTGTTTCAGTCCCGAGTGTTTTCTGTTTCCGCTATTAGTGATAAAAAGGAAAGTTTTAATCCGACCGTTGTGTTGCCGTTAATAGTTTCCTCTCGGAACCGGTGCACCAACAAATGTTGTTGCGGCGACCATCCGGTGCTCAGCTTCTGGTCTTGCTGCTTCCCTCTAGGCTGAAGGTGACCTTGATATCCCTGACAGCTACACGAGCGCAGGCCCCCTCGCGTCAGGGCCTGAGGGCAGGTGATGCTAGGTGGAGGAGCAAGACAGGAACCCCATCAGACTCCTAAGTCCTAGTCAGTCCTGTCCTTCGGTCGACTTCATCACCCTTATCCGCCGGCTCGGATGGGATTGCTAACAAGACGGAAACAATCAGAGGGTTTCAGGCCCCGGCATGGATTTTTGAGCACTTTTTGCCCTTTACCTTTTTAGTTCCTGATAAACTTTCCGAACAATTCGCTCCACCGGTTCAATGAAAAATAAACTTTTTAGGCGTCTCTTCATTGGCGTGACCCAAAGCTCTTCCTCTAACACTGAAAGACTCTTGCCGCTTGGGTTCACGCTCTCACTCTTTTAGGACCAACAGGAGCCTTCAGGGGAGCCTCGAGGACACAGGACGCGGCGGTTTACGAAGGGTAGCACCTCCAGATTGTAATCGGTCGCTTCCTCTCCCTCTTTCATTTCCTCCAGCAGCCTTAAAGACGTCCGGACCTCTTCGTCCACGCCGCAGCTCCTCAACTTTGTCTTTTGAGTGCTCGCTAAAGAGTCGACTCGTATTTCGCTGCTCCTGTATCTTGATATTTTGTACCCTTGCCTTTTCATGTACCCCAGTAATTCACACACACACACACACACACACACACACACACACACACACACACACACGTTAAAATTTGCCACTAATTATTGTAGGCTCGGCCTTACTATATTGCCGGTGCTCGTCCTTCTCGCAGTGGCCTGGGGTGAGTCACAAGGCTTTACGCTAGGCTAGCCACCTTCCCGGCCGCGTCTCGCTGCAGGAGAAGCAAAAACCAGTTTCACGAAGCACCTCCGTCTGTCTGGCCGTTGTTTACAATCGTGTCGGCCGACTGGTTCCGGATCCGCCATGCAGAGCCGCGTCCCGAGGCGGATAACTGGCATTTTCTTCTCCATTTTTCTCATTACGAAAGTATTTTTTCCACTCCTCCGCTCAGCCTCGTCCGAAGGGCTTCGGAGGTCATCTCAGGGCTCGCTTGGCTGCCCACTCATCCGCATTATTTGCCGACTGTCATCCACTATTCGCTCCCGCATGGTGACGTCATCAACTGCGGCTCGAGACAAAGACTGGCAAGAAACACAGCTTCCCTTCTTGTCGACCTACCCCTCTATATTCGTGGTACATGTTTCTGCCCTCAAAGCATCTCCAACCACCATGAATCATTATTGCCTAGGTCTTACTGATTCCCGTCTCTCTGGCTATTTTGGTTATGTAAGTCAAAACGTCAATGAAACTACTGAATAATTGCATGTCTGGTCTCTTGGAAGGGGAGGAGCAAGAGACGAGCTGCCGGTATACATTGAGGTGCATGATATTTCTCTCCTTTTCATCCTTGCCTCTTTTCTAAAGTTGCTGACATCATTTCGCTGCATTATAGCGTTCACGAAGTCCTGAACTGCTATCACGACGCACGAGGCGAATGCTGTTACCCACACCGCTGTAAAATGCTGTACACTAGGGGCCGATGCTGCCGTGAAGATCGTCATTATGATTATGAAAGTGAAAGTCTCCGCCAGGAATATAAAGCCAGTCAGGATAGTGAGGGAAGGTGTGGAAAGGGAAAAATGGGTGATGTTTAGAGAGAGAGAGAGAGAGAGAGAGAGAGAGAGAGAGAGAGAGAGAGAGAGAGAGAGAGAGAGAGAGAGAGAGAGAGAGAGAGAGAGAGAGAGAGAGAGAGCTGGTAAGAGGGACGAAGTGGAGAGGGAGGCGTGGGAAGAAAAGCTGGAGAAGGATGCTCTTGAGAAAACAGTAAAGAGGATGGAAGGACGGAAAAGGATGTGACGTTATAAATTAGAAATAAGTTGTGTAGGAATGCAAAATATATATTGCACTCTCCTTGATAGCAAATACTTCTGTGGTGTTACAAGACATGCAGAATAGAAGCAAACACGAAAATTGTAGGAAGTATATGTGGGAACTTTATGTCTGGGGTGTGATAATGTTCATAAATTCACTCAGATATTCAGAAACGACTATGATTTCTAGATGTTATAGAAAATAATTACACAAACTTGATTTCGAAAGATTATTAAATACGTAATCATTCCCTTCAGAAATTCTGACAGAGGAATGAGCATTTGATAAAGTCGTAGCAGTTTTGGAGCGAACCACAAACGACCTCGAGCTATTATGAGTATTGTACTTTACTGGCAGATGGTGTGTGTATATACCTTTGTATGTATGCGTGTGTACTTTGGTTATGTAAGTGTTTATCTTAACCTGGTGCTGAGGATGACTCTCCGAAGCTCCGTAATAACAATGGCACAATACTGATTGGGGAAAACGGTCTGTAATGCTCCTGTACGTAGAGGTTGTTGTTACGTGCCTGTTGGGACGATCATGCTATCTGGTGAGGACATCTCTTCACCACTTCCTGCCGTCCTTTGAGAGGAAAATAAAGACTAATAACTATTGAAGCTGGCAAAACAATGAGCGTAAAAACAACTTATTTTTCAGGTGTAGGATTTTATTTGCGATGCCGTGTTGATATTCTACGCGGGAATTATATCTCAGTGATTTTTTTTTTTTTTTTTATCATTTGGATTGTGATGTTTTATTACAGTGTCAGGTTATAGAGAAAGAATTCCAGCAATGCAAATAGTTCATTGGAAGGGAATAGAAAATCATGTAATAGAAAACGCATTAATTTCGTCAACGTATTTTCAGACTCATGGGATTGATTTGTTCCCTGCCATCATTTATATAATTTCCTCAGGTATGCTTTTCCTTTTTACCTGCAGCGTCATTTTTACTTTTACCTTCACGATGAAAATGTCCCGCGCACCCAGGAAGCAGATCCTCTTACCTGTGGCTCCTTCCCGCTCCTCACCTGGTCATTAGCACCTCTCTTGCGCTCACCATTTTCACGCCCGCCTCCACAGCCACGTCCCAGACCCCTACCAAGCCAGCCACCCTCTCCCACTCCCTCACCCACCTCCCTTGTCTTCCCTAGGCCACTTCACTACCGGCTGCCACTGCCCTCGACTCACCTCTCACTTCCCACAAAAACACTCAAGTCCTCCTCCACCTCCTCAGCCCACTTCTCTCTTCCCTCAGGACCCATTCTCTCCTCTTCCTCACCCATACTCACATACGTACCCTATCTTCACCCATTCTCCCATAGTTTCTCCACCACCTGCCACCGACCACTGTGATTCCCCAAGGCGGCTTCCACTCCTCCCTTCCGTCCGTTCCCTCTACCTCAGGACACAACTTTGGCTCTCAAATCATATTCTCTCTGTGTCCATTAGTGGAGAAAGCCATTCCCGTACGCCTTCCATTACTGAACACATGTATCACGGCCAGAAATATAATATGTATTACTTATTAGTATTTGAATTTCGGCTGGGTGCGAGTAGGACAGTTTTCATTGTTAAAATACGTGCTTCAATAATTAACATACAAACCGCCCCGGTCAAAATTAGCCACGGTTTGCAAACTATTCGGCGATGGAACTTGATAGAGGAATAATTTGCTCCTAAATGGAATAATGAACCCTTTGTATGTTAAGTGTATTTATAAACTTGCTAATATATGAACAATAGTAATATGAAAATAGTTTATTAGTAATCATGATTTAATTTGTGTCGGAAGCTTAAAGTGTTTTATTTGAGTTTATGTTTGATGAAAGTAAAAGTTTGCACGCATTTTTTCCACGGGTCGTGCCGCGTGTGGGCGTCACGTTTTCACGATTTAGGAAAGATGGATATGGATTTTTCCTTGTCGTATTTTGTTTTGCGCATTTACGTCACAAACACTGACGTGGTATTAAACTTTGTAAACGAATAAGATCAGATTGGCTTTGACGTAAAACAAAACAAAAATTATTATCACACTTTCCCATAACATTTCCGGAATTGGTTTTCAAGGAAACAATACTTACATTTATTGTTAGTTTCCTTTGAACACGAGTGAGTGGATCAACCAAGAGGACTTTGTATTTCTTTGTCTGGATTTTTTATTGAAAACAAACAACCGGAGAGTAAAGTTGAGACTGAAGCCGACCAAAACTAAGTCAGAAATTATATATTCGACCCCCAGACCACCAAACACCCGCCCTTGTACACCTGTAATTATCTTTCGGCACCAGTGGTCGCTGGCCGAGTTGTGTGGTGTTCAGAGTTACGTTCACAATCCGGAGTTTACCTGGTTCTTGTCAGCGATTCCGACTTTGGGTGTTTGATAGCGTCCGCGGCCTCCCAGGGGGCCAGTAGTCCGCCCTATCTCTCCCCTTTATCTAAATGTGTTTACATGAGAGTTGACTTTAAATAACTCAGTTCCCGGGCGGTTTGTTTGGTCTGACGGGAGGCTGACGGCGGCTGTCATAGAGAGAGGGCTTGGAGGATGTATGTGTGTGCGCGCGCCTGCACCAATCTACAACCTCTCTCTCTCTCTCTCTCTCTCTCTCTCTCTCTCTCTCTCTCTCTCTCTCTCTCTCTCTCTCTCTCTCTCTCTCTCTCTTACACACACACACACACACACACACACACACACACACACACACACACAAACACAAATACAAACAAACAGAATTAGATTAGCCTTCAAAAAGATATTACTTATTTCATCCATTAAAATTCGTTACCGTCATTTGTAGTGACACCATTACTTATTTTAATTTCATCACGAAAAGAAGTCATGTAACTTTACTTAAAGTTCTCTCTGAGTTGTGAACGCGTGGGAAGCTTAGCTCGGACAGATGAGAATGGAAACTACACTACACACCAACTCAGCTTTGTCATTCTAACCCGCACGTGTAGACATTAACATGAGTCTTACCACCCATGTAGTGTGTGTGTGTGTGTGTGTGTGTGTGTTAGTGTTACTCCCAAGGCACGAGGACTCCAGCAGCTCCCTACATTTCGCCCGTTTATCTCATGCAACGTAATTTTCCAGCATCACTCGACCGAAAATTCTGAAGTCTTGCCCATCCATCCTGTACCTGACGGAGGGGAAAAAAAGATTATGTGTATATAATTTTCTTTCTATCCTGTGTGTAACGTTCATATTGCTTAGATATCTTGTAACAGAGAAACAAATAAGATGGACTGCGAAAAAAGAGAGGTAAAGAAAAGGAAAGAAAAGAAGGAAAACATAAATGGCCGCCCCTCCCAAAGGTTCGCCACCATTAAGGTTATCTGAGGCACCATCTGCAAGCCTCCTCCATAAGGCTGCTGAAACCTTTTATTGGGATCCTTGCTGCTCCCTGATTCCTTCTTAGCTTCCTTTCTCACCGCATCCTCCCACACGCCAACCATATTCACCTCATGCTAACCAATCTCTCTTGAGAATCTTTCCGCCCTCTCGTTCGCCTTTTCTCTTTCCTCCTCCTCCTCCTCCTCCTCCTGCTCCTCATTTCCCTTTCTCCATATACTATTTCTAAAACCTCTACTTTTCATTTTCTTCAGTCATATTTAGGTTCCTTTGAATTTTCCCTCCTATCTCCACGTCACGGTCATTCTTTTTTATCGTGGCGGACCCGAGTCATAATGGTGTTTAGCCTTAATGTGCATTTACTGCACCATCGACTTTCTTCGTACCGCATCCATTGCCTCTCACGACGCCCTGTTACTCAAGCCTCCTTTCTTCACTTCCGAGTCCTGACCGCCTCTCTGCAGCGCTTCAGTTTTCCCCGCGTTTCGTTCCAGCTGTTCTTTCCATTCCCTTCTTCTCGTCCGTGCTGCCCTTCCCTCCATTTACCCGCGGGTCTGGTCGGGCTGGAGTGGAGTCCCTTGAGAAAGGTCGTTCAGTTTGAATGAGTTTTCTAGAAAGGTTGAGTGAGGTTCTGACTCAACCTTGTAGAAGTCTAGGAAGCGACTACGACAAATGCGTACTGTAATTGTATGAGGAAATTTGTGACTGTAGTGGTTTTGTGTAGCGCAGCATCGAACATCTTTCTTTATGGGTGATCTGTTTGTGGCGGATCACATGACACACCACTCTATGCAATTAGTAACGGGTGTAACATAACCCTCCCTTGCTCCGAAGCTGAGCCGCGGGAAATGGGAAGTAACGAAATATTGAAAAAGTCCGATAAAGGGAAAAGCTTGCAAAAATGGGAAATGAACTTTAGGGAAAAACAGTAAAGATTGTTGCGGATGGAAAAGAGCGTCGAGGGACCGAAAAGAGAGACAGAGAGAGAGAGAGAGAGAGAGAGAGAGAGAGAGAGAGAGAGAGAGAGAGAGAGAGAGAGAGAGAAAGCGATGGGTCTGGAGTAGACTGGAGTGAGTGAGATGGGTCTTCGGATACCACATGGGTGACTCGTAAACATTGGCTGGTGAGGTAATTTGTGGCTTTTGGTCGAGAACTGGTCAGTTAAGGGATGGAGGGAGTGAGGGAAAGCCCAACCTAATGAGCGAGGAATTACAAGTTCGTCACCGTGTCAGAATGGAGCGTAATGAAGAACGAAGCTTTGTGAAATGCTAAGAAAACGAGTAATAATAGTTTCCCTTCGATCCCAAGTAGAAATGAGAGAAGAGTTATAGAATTCAGTGTTTGCAGTAAAAACAAATGTTAAAACGATTCTTGCTCCACGTTCTCTCTCTCTCTCTCTCTCTCTCTCTCTCTCTCTCTCTCTCTCTCTCTCTCTCTCTCTCTCTCTCTCTCTCTCTCTCTCTCTCTCTCTCTCTCACAACACTTACACTCACACACCACCTGTCCCCGACCAGGACTTACGAAGCGTGCAACTCCTCGCATCGTCAACACCTCTTCTTCCTCCTCTCCTAAGCTCTCAAGACGACGGGGAGGCGAAGCGAATAACACACATGAAAGACCCAGAACACAGGCGACTGTCGGGCGTAGGGCGGGGCTGGAAGGCTCTTTGTCAGGACGATCCCTCCTGTAAACAGATTTTCCTCCCCAGGTCGAGCAAATTGAGAGTTTTGTATAAGGACGATGTGAAACTAAGGCTCCGGAAAATTAAGTCATATGCAGGAAGCAGGGCATTGTACTAAGAAAGAGAGAGAGAGAGAGAGAGAGAGAGAGAGAGAGAGAGAGAGAGAGAGAGAGAGAGAGAGAGAGAGAGAGAGAGAGATTACAAAAGAGAAAAAAATGAATGGTCGGAGGAAAACCTTCAGTGGTAGTCCTTTCCAGTCCAGCTATACTGCGTCTCTGTTCCCTTGAGGAAAAATAACAAGAGGAAAGGAGGAAGGAGGAAAGTATCGGGCATGAGGAAGGGAAAGGGAAGTATTGGAGACGAGGATGGAAGCAATATATATCGGGAGCGATGGAGGAAG
>NC_087174.1:1535000-1567500 GCF_035594125.1 Scylla paramamosain
GTGGAATTAAATCTTTATTAGGGAAAGGTGATTTAATCTTGCTTTGAATTTATTTGTTGTGCTCTTCCCGATGTGTCTCGCCAGTGAAAGAACAGTAGTAATGGAAGTTGTACTCGTAATAGTAGTTGAAGTAGTTGTAGTGGTGGTATTAGTAGTAGTAGTAGTAGTAGTTGTTGTAGTATAGTTGTAGCAGCAGCAGCAGCAGCAGCAGCAGCAGCAGCATTAGTAGTAGTAGTAGTAGTAGTAGTAGTAGTAGTAGTAGTAGTAGTAGTAGTAGTAGTAGCAGCAGCAGAAGCAGTAACAGTAGTAGCACCACTATCGCTACCACCACCACCACCACCACCACCAGGAGCAGCAGTAGCAATGCCAATACCTCATGCATACCCCCATTCCTTTCTTACAAGAACAACATCCACGCGTCGCAAGCTTTGTTTATCTCCGCCCAAATATATAAAACGTCCTCCTTGGCAGGGCAGAATGTTGTTCGCCGCTTAGTATTTCTGGCGATAAAAGGCATTAGGAACCAAAAGCAGGGCGTTTTGTTCCCCAGCGGTGGCCGAAGAGTCCCGCGATCCCTGCGTAAAGAACTCTCAATTACCGCGCCGTCCAGTTTAATTTCCGCTGGATATCGTTTTCAACTTCCAGATATTATTAAAGCCGACGTGTCTTGCCGAACACCTTAGAGGAGAGTTTAAAGGAAAGGGAGAGACACCGGAAAAGAAGAAAGATTAGGAAAGGCGTGCAAAAATAGACATAGTATTGGTCGTATACTTAAAGTGGTGACGACGGAGGTGGCGTTCATTCATGCACAATATGGAAAGTGTTTTACAGAATGTGTATTGCTGTTATGATTCAGTTGACGAGTGTTTCGTTATTCACGTTTGAGTTGTCTACACTGAAAAGATAGGCAAAGGCTCAGCTTACTGTTACAATGTAACAGTAAATGTATATCAGAGAAAAAGGAGAGAAATGTGTAACCCGGATGCGTAATATAATTAAGAGACTGGTGCATAATTAGAGAAAACCATTTTAAAGGGGAACTAGTGAATTTATTCTTCGTGGGGGCAGACTTGAGTAAGAAGTTTTCCTCTTGCAAACTCGTGTCAAACTTTTCATTTCATAAAATTCTAGTAATGAATATAAAAAAATTCACGGACGTCCCTTTAGATGTCGAGCAGGTGATGCAGAGAGAACTGAATTTTTCACGCATTTCATACTGGAATTACTGAATGTCTTTGTATGTCTGTCTGTCTGTCCGTCTCTCTCTCTCTCTCTCTCTCTCTCTCTCTCTCTCTCTCTCTCTCTCTCTCTCTCTCTCTCTCTCTCTCTCTCTCTCGTACACACATGCAACGCAACACAACACAACACTACGCTGCACTACACTACAATATACTACACAGTACAACACAAATGGACGCAATGTTGTTCAACACTAAGTTTCCCGGCAGCGTTACAGGATAAGATCTGAATTCTGCGAAAAAAAAAAAAGGTTACGCGAAGCTGAGAATAAAGAAGATAAAATAAAATAAAAACAGAAAAAAAGTTGTAAATTCCTTAACGAAATAACGTAACGTAAAGATTCCCGTCGCAGTGAAAAACAATTATTAAAAGTAAAACAAAGCAAGTGAGGGAACGTAGAGGAGAGAAAAATCTAAATAACGTAACAGGATCATGTACAGTAAAATTTCCATTATACCCCCTTTTCCTCCGGTTCTATTTACATATCGCCCAACAACCAAAACGGAAGAACAGGGAGAGAAACAAAACAGGTCTTATCTTTCGCCGGTCGGCAGTAAAACTCAGCTAAACAGGACTTTAAAATTCCTGCGTGTGTGGCGCGGTTGGCGACTAGGGGAGGGAGGAATGGAGGGAGGTAGAGGAGCAAAGAGGGAGGTTGAGGGAATGGGCTAGGGAGGGAGGTAGACTGGTAGAGGGTCAAGAAGGAGGTAGAGTGGTGGAAGGAGGACGAGGCGAAAAATGGAGCAGGATATAGAGAGAGAAGGTTTAAGGGAAGTGCAGAGAGGTAGGTACGAGTAGGCGAGGAAGAAGGTGAGGCAAGGATGGGAGCACGAGGGTGTTAGAGGCTTGCGGTAGACTGAAGAGAGGAGGGTAAATGAAGCGAGTGGTTAGAGGGAAGAGGGAGTGAGAGATGGGGTAGTGAGAGAAAGGATTAGGAGTAACAAAGAAGAATACACATACTTATGGAAATTATAATATATTAATTGACTGTAAAATTGTTTAGGTGTGAAGTGGAAAACTAAACAAAATGACCACGGAGTTCACAAGCGAAGAAGTTTGTTGTTGTTTCCATAAAAAAAAAGGTATAAAAATTAAATAAAGACATGGAATAAAGGCACAATAGAAAGCAGCGTGACGGAAAAGAAACCAGTAGACGGAATAGTGCGACGGACCAGCGAGCAGCGGTGGCGCAAAAATCTCAACACAACCTCCGGAAGACGCTGACAGAATAATAACGAGACTGAATAATAACCACAAAAGAAGCATAAAGAGAGCGGCAGACACCACAAGCCTCGCCAGTATTCAGAGCCGCGGGGTAACAGCGGGGGCATCAGGAACAGCAGCCGCGTCTCCGATTCTTCGCAGCGCCTCTTTGGGTTGGGGGAGGAAGGTTGCCTTATCGGCTGGCGTGGTCGTTAACGCTATCTGGACAAGTATCGCTGCCCACTCGCCCAATTCATTTCAGTTTGCGGTTGGCGAGCGTCGAAAGGGAACTGAGGTGAAGAAGTATGAGAGAGAGAGAGAGAGAGAGAGAGAGAGAGAGAGAGAGAGAGAGAGAGAGAGAGAGAGAGAGAGAGAGAAATACTTTCGTGCCCCAAAAGAAGGAGGTAGCGTATTGGTGGGAGATAAGTAGGTGGTGAAGTGGGCGGTGTAATGGAAGGAGGCGGTGGTGGTGGAGAGTGTACCGGGGCAGGTGCAGCAGGGGAAGGAGAAACGCGGAAGACGAAGGAGTGAGATGCCAACAAGTAGAAGGAGGAGAAGCTGGAGGAGAGGTTTGATAGAGATGCTCAAAGTTTCAGACCATTCGCAGTGCTGTTAGTTACCTCCATTTCCTCTTCCATTTCCCCTAACGTTTCTATTCATCTCTCAACTGTGCTGAGGACGCTCCCTTCCATTTCCCCTCACTCGTCCAAGAGGATTACCCCAGCTGATCACTGTGTAATGAATTATTGCAAATGCCCTCCGTCCCTGGCGGGCACGAGCCGGAGCGGTGGGTCCGGCCGAAAATAGTCTGAATTATGAATGTTATTACTCGTATTGCTTATTCTTTATTAAAACATTGCCGTCCGGTTAGGAATGTTACGGTTGTTGTTGTTCAGTTTATGTATTTTAATTGTTTCGAAACGGCATGTTGTGTTGGTTCATATTTATCCCATCCCCCAAAAAATCTGACACGTGGTCTTGTAGTACATTCGCAATTGTGAACGGATTTTTTTACTTTATTTTGTGTCTGCATGCGTGAATGTGCGCTGGTTATTGCACACTTCACCTTTATGGCTTACCGTTAGTCTGCAGCAACTCCTCTTTTCTTCCTCAGACAAACCAACCTTCCTCACTGACCCTCCGCCGGTGGTGGACGTGGTGATCGGGGAGTCTGAAGTGCTCAATCTAACGGCGAGAGCAAACCCGGGGCCCGTGACGTACGCCTGGACGCGCCACGGCCTCCCCCTCCCCCAGCAGGTCAACGAGGACTCCTGGAGAAACGCCTACACCATTGACCTGGAGGAGATGGCAGCGGCGCCCAGTGAGACCTCCTCCTACGTGGCTGCTGACGGGCCTCTGCTTTACCTCAAGGGCGTGACGGTCGACGACGCAGGGGATTATGAACTTAAAGCGACTAATTCAGAGGGCACAACGGACGCCAAGATCTACATCAACGTGCAGTGTGAGTATGAGGCTGTCTTGTGTGTGTGTGTGTGTGTGTGTGTGTGTGTGTGTGTGTGTGTGTATGAAAAGTTTTGGTTCATTTTAGGGACGAAGGGTGAGTCCGTTGCGGTTCGTGAGGAATTGTAATTTGATCCTATGTGAAGGATTATTTTTTGAATTTTAATGCCCCTCTCTCTCTCTCTCTCTCTCTCTCTCTCTCTCTCTCTCTCTCTCTCTCTCTCTCTCTCTCTCTCTCTCTCTCTCTCTCTCTCTCTCTCTCTCTCTCTCTCTCTCTCTCTCTCTCTCTCTCTCTCTCTCTCTCTCTCTCTCTCTCTCTCTCTCTCTATACTCAGTAATCTCATGAATCATTCGCGTCTCTCCTCTCCCCTGCACAGATCCTCCCACCATCAAGTACACCTCCAGACTTGTCACGGTGTCGGAGGGACAAGACGCCCACCTGGAGTGTGCCGCCGACGGGAACCCCCTGACGGAGGCCATGATGAAGTGGTCGAGAGAGAACTACGACTTTACGCGCACTGAGCAGTCCTTCGGGTGAGTTGGCAGAGAGAGAGAGAGAGAGAGAGAGAGAGAGAGAGAGAGAGAGAGAGAGAGAGAGAGAGAGAGAGAGAGAGGGTTGGTGGGGAAGCAAAACTACATAGGACAGTAATGAAGGAAGTAAGAGCTGAGTATAGAAGGTAATGTATTAGATCGTGACTGGCATCGACAGCAGAGAGAGAGAGAGAGAGAGAGAGAGAGAGAGAGAGAGAGAGAGAGAGAGAGAGAGAGAGAGAGAGAGAGAGAGAGAGAGAGCAAAGTAGAGTAGGGGAGGGGAAGGTAGAAAGCGGAAAGGAAAAAGCCATCGAGCTTAGAATTTTGAATAGTTTGAGGCTCTGAGAACTTTTAGAAGCGCGGGTCACTTGCTGAACTTTCCTTGCCTCGGGATGCACGCACTTTTGTAATAGCTTTGTGACGTTTAAATGCCAAGTTCGTGCCATGCATAGAGGAAGGGTATTATCATGTTGATCTTTTTTTCTTTTTCTTTTTGGCATTTTCTTTCCCCTAGAAATCCCAAACAAAGTTGAGTTTATTGAGTATACATTTCTTGATACTCTTGGTCTTTTTTCTTTTTTTTAATGTAATGGTAATGTCTTTGTCAATACTGGCAGGAATATGCAGGAATGTTTTTGTGTTAGTCATGAACATCATTGACATTATTTTTAGTGATTTTTCCTTTCTTTCTTTTTTTTTTTTTTCCTGGGTAATATTTGGGGTACCCTCCGCCTCCCGCTACATGTCTACCTCGTAACACAACGTGACCTCCTCCTTTACTTTTCTACTTTCCATAATCTGCTCACAGAAATAGCAATATCCCTCTACTTTACAACGCCCCTAACTTCTTTTCTACGTGTCTACTTTCCATTAAACACCCAGAACAAACATTCCTCGACGCTGCACCCTCACAAACTTTTCTTTCCACTTGTCTACCTTCCTTAATCTGTCTCGAGCACTGCATCCCTCTAACCGGCCGTCCCGCCCCCCAGAGGGAAGAAAGCCTCCCTGATGGTGCTGCGAGCCAACCGAAATGACACGGGCGTCTTCAGCTGCGTGGTGAACAATGGCATCGGGAAGGAAACCATGTCGAACGCTACTCTAGTGGTCAAAACGAAACCCCAGGTGGAGCGCTCTCAGGTGGGTGCCCAGGTGGTCTCAGCAGGTGATTGCCTTAATTTATTCAAGAGACGTTCGTTGTGACCCTCAGCGGCCCCGCCAGTCCCTGTGTTGGACTTAAGGGGCACGTGTTTTTAGTTTTCATGTTTCGTATCTTTATAATTATGTCATGTCTAGTGTTTGAAGCTTCCTCATGTTATTCCCAGTGTTCCGGAGACAGATGAGATGTGTGCCCAGAACATTAATATCTAATGTAGTGGGAGTGCTGTGTTTGCTAAGCCTGGTGGAGTCCTTAGTGTTACTCACATATGACCTTTGTTGACCCTTACCTCTGTTGTTTCCTGTCTAGCTGTTTGTTTTAAAGTTTTTTTGTTTTTGATGAAGTTTATGCATTATTATTCTTACATCGTGCTACGACATACACGCAGACACACACACACACACACACACACGTTTAGTATACATATCTCTCTCTCTCTCTCTCTCTCTCTCTCTCTCTCTCTCTCTCTCTCTCTCTCTCTCTCTCTCTCTCTCTCTCTCTCTCTCTCTCTCTCTCTCTCTCTCTCTCTCTCTCTCTCCATCACTAAGACCCACACGTTACGTTACATATATATTCGACATCCTTTTATTTGAGCCTGCAAGCTGGCCATCACTCACCTGCACCTCGCACATACACACATCACTGTTTCATGCGTCATGGCCACTTTTACCGCACGCTGTGTCGGTGGCCACCTGAAGCCTTGCCTCTGACTGGATATGCCTTGCAGCTCTTCAACCGGGCGGCGGTGGAGTTAGGGGGCACAGGCCTTCTACACTGCCGGGCGCAGGGAGCTCCTGACATCAGCTTTTCCTGGAAGAGAGACGGCCACCTCCTCTCTAATGGTGCCCGGCCTGACAAGTACGAAAATGAGACAATAAAGGTGAGCTGCACATGTTCCTGTTTGGGGTCACCTTTTTAGGCGGGTGTGATGGGAAGGAAGAAGGCACCAAGCTGACTACTGTTGTGTGGACTATTAGTAATTCCATGTCCACGCCTCTCTCTCTCTCTCTCTCTCTCTCTCTCTCTCTCTCTCTCTCTCTCTCTCCCTCTCTCCATCTCTCTCTCTCGTTCTCTCTCTCTCTCTCTCTCTCTCTCTCTCTCTCTCTCTCTCTCTCTCTCTCTCTCTCTCTCTCTCTCTCTCTCTCTCTCTCTCTCTCTCTCTCTCTCTCTCTCTCTCTCTCTCTCTCTCTCTCTCTCTCTCTCTCTCTCTCTCTCTCTCTCTCTCTCTCTCTCTGCCCTCTCTCTCTCTCTCTCTCTCCCTCTCTCTCTCTCTCTCTCTCTCTCTCTCTCTCTCTCTCTCTCTCTCTCTCATCTCTCTCTCTCTCTCTCTCTCTCATCTTAATACATGTTTACATGGATTTGCAATGCTCATTTTTTCTGCATTTTCCTCAATATTTGCATAAGCAGAGGTTTTATCTGTAGCTGCAGTGTCAGCCATTTCATAATTCTGTCTTGTTGTTAGATATAACCAGTAAAGTTGCATAATGACTTATTTTTCATTTAAATTATATAATTTGTGAATGGAAGGTCAATCATTTTTGTTCAAAGTTTGCATGCTGCAAATAATAATTTTGACGTGGCCTGTACATTGTACATAACAAAGCTTTTATGTTGTTTGCATACTCGTTATAAAATCTGAATGAAATTAGTGAACTGTACAAATATTTAGATCTATGTATCCGTTGTCACAAACAAATTTTGCAGTTGTTATTCGGAGCCTTTAATACAATTACTTAGGGATAACTAACTAACCGCCTGTACCCCGTGCCTCCTCCCCAGACTGGCCTCGTCACCTGGGCCTCCACATTCATCATCAAGAGTGTCAGGGAACATGACTACGGCGATTACGTCTGTGTCGCCGAGAATGAGTTGGGCGCCTCCACCACCCAGGTCCGCTTCACGCGCCCCACTCGGCCTGACCCGCCCCTCGCCCTCAAGGTGTGTGCCGCCCCAGCCTTGCTCACTACATCCTCGCGCTCCTTTATGTACTCTTTTGAAATAAAAGATGTGTTGTTGTACATCACGTGCTTATGAAAGGTGGACATAATAGATAGATATATTGGTTGATCAAAATATGTCTTAGAAAAAATACCTTGACATTTACGATAGCCATGTTGTTCCCGTGATCATGATGCCCATGTTTGTTCCCTCTTGGTTTCCTTGATTAATGTGCGAAATTTTATAAGATCTTCGTAGGCGAAACTCATAAGGAAATGTTGCGGTTTTTTATCTTATTTCATGTTATTGTTGTTGTTGTTGTTATTATTATTATTATTATTATTATTATTATTATTATTATTATTATTATTATTATTATTATTATTATTATTATTATTGCAATTATTATTATTTATTGTTATTATTATTATCATCTATATGTATATTTTATTTAGTTAGCCACAAGTAAAAGAAAAGAAAGAAACAGACAGGCACAGCAAGAAAGATTTTTATTGCCGAGGATCGAATTATCTTTTTTTTCAGTTTGCAGAAATTCCCTTCGTTCACGCTGTATCTCCTCCAATTAGCTTCCCCTTAGTGTCCGGGCGGCTCCCCCTCTTGCGCCATACTGCAAATATGAGTCCATTAGCTTTTCATATCTCTCTCTCTCTCTCTCTCTCTCTCTCTCTCTCTCTCTCTCTCTCTCTCTCTCTCTCTCTCTCTCTCTCTCTCTCTCTCTCTCTCTCTCTCTCTCTCTCTCTTTATCTATCTATCTATCTATCTCTCTCTCTCTATCTCGACATGATTCTCTTCTTATCCACCACAAAGTCATCTGCTCTGTCCTTTAAATGCATTCCAAATTCTCCCTCTGTTGGTTCCTCGCTCAGCGCTCACAATAGCCTCATGCTGATAGTTTTGCTGTTTTCCACTCCCGCAGTCAGAGTGCATCTTTATTCCTTTCGGAGCCGTGACTGTTTACTCTGGCGAGGGTGTTGAGGAGAGTTGCTAAAGTGTCTAGCGGAGGGGAGTGAGCCGTGAGGGAGGCTGTTCCCTCCTCACCGGTGGTCGTGATCGAAGGTCATTGTATGAGTTTCGTGCAAAGTTCCAATTCCTGACCGTGGCTGGTGCAGTTAAATGCTTCCTTCGTCTTGCGGACCACTTTTGACACTTCCCTGTACTGAATTCTCGTATGTAAAAATTATGTAGCACGCGTCGTGATTGCTTATGTATAGAGGAATATTTTCGTGTAGTATTGTTCTTTATTAAATTAGAATAAGAGTAGTGTACTTTTGATTAATAACAGTTTCCATGCCTTATCCTTCCGCAGATCCTCAACACCACTCACGACTCCGTCACTCTATCCTGGACTCCGGGATTCGACGGGGGACAGCCACAGTACTTTCGTATCCGATACCGCAGTAAATCGTCCAGCAGTTACCAATTCGCGGACGTGGTGGAGTTCGGCGTGTACACCTACACTGTGACGGGCCTCAGCCTCAACACCGAGTACTTCTTCTCCATCCAGAGTCGCAACAATGACGGGGACAGCGAATACAGGGGCGAGTTTGTCCGAGCCATCACACGCAGTAAGTACTCAGGCGCCCTCGGGGCATCACTCTGTGTGTTGTACTATGTGCGCGCC
Source organism: Scylla paramamosain (assembly GCF_035594125.1). NCBI lineage: Eukaryota > Metazoa > Arthropoda > Malacostraca > Decapoda > Portunidae > Scylla > Scylla paramamosain. The sequence continues at coordinate 1,544,174 of NC_087174.1, forward strand.
ACAGACATGGACACAACAAGCTGCGGTGGACAGCGGAAATATTGATTTATTGTCACAAAGTATTTGAGTATTATTCCTGTTTAGTTTCATTATTGTCTTTTTATTGATTTTAAACATTTTTCACGTTATTATGCGCTAATACACTTGGTATTTTCTATGTCGGTCTTGGTGTTATTGAGGGGGAGTATTGTCGAGGATTAGAGCAGCAAAATATCGTCTTGAAATTCTTTTTTTTTTTTTTTTTTGTTAAATAGTATCATATTAGGCTTAGGCCTATATGCATATAATATCAACAAATCGAAAATAGTTTGAAATAAAAAAAACTCTTCGTTCTTGTTGATTATCAGTTCTGAATCTCAAAGCCAAAATCTTACAAATGACATTATTATGATGAGCTTAACCGGCCGTGGCACTCTTTTGCCCGACGCTGCTCTCTCGTCTGCCTCGGTCTTTCCTTTACTCGTGTTTGGCCAGCACTGCGACGCGTCTCCACCACTTCATCTTTCTGTCCGCAAGATTCCTATTTTGAGTTTCAAGACATCTCATCCGGGATTGTAACAAACATTTTGAGATTCCTGGCTTGACCTTGAAATAAAAATGAGTGCATTCCTCCTTGTCAGATGAATATATTCCCCCCTCATATTTTGACTCAGAAGGTGTAATTATCCTCTGCCACATTAATAACGTGTAAGCACTGCAGATCCTATTAAATGGAATCTAATTCCATGTCGCCTTTCATTACACTGGTGGCATCACCTGCATAAGATTAGATCCTGTTTCCAGGAAAGTAATTTTAATTACATCTTGATAAAAATTGTTAATTCAAACAAGCCAAATTTCGCTGTTAACGTTCAGTTATATTCCGTCCACACAATCCACACCACAGCCGCACGCACAAAACAATTTTATTTGATTTCTTTTTTTTTTTTTTTAGATTTAAGTTGTTGTCTTCAAATGCTTAATTATGATGTGTACTATTAATATTATTTAATATTTCTTTGGTATTTTTCTTTAAGAGCATTTACTCATGTGTATTTTGATGTATCTAGGCCAGTTTACTTTGAATTGTGTTTTAAGTTGATTATGTTGTTAGGAGTCTCTGAAGTACACGTTTAGCTGGCGTGATGCAAGGTAAGTGTGCATGACACGGGTTACACAGGTAATGGTGGCGCGCACTCCCTCCACCACGATAACTCCCATGGTGATGGGCTTGGAGCCGCGGGGGATGACAGAGCTATCTTCACGTGACTGTTCGAGCGAAAACCATGAATTTATATTTGATAGTAGTGAGCTGAAATGAGTCTCTTCCTGCTCCGTCATCCCCTGCCTCGGCCCCACTATGTTGAATGACTTGCACGAGTGGGCGAGGGAGCGCCGCGTGCAGGCATGTCAGATATTGGTTTTCTTGAAGCTCAGTAATGTTTGCGTGACTCCCACTTCCTTGCAGTTATGAAGGGATTCTTAGTAACAGAAGTGCTTGCTGTTGTAAGTGACGTCAGCTTGAGGACTCACCCTGCCGGCCAGTTGTAGCGTGTGGGCGGGACCCCTTTAAGTCTGACGTCACTGCACGTCACTATTTGTTACGAGTCACCTAACAAACTTTCGATTTTATGTTTGTTTCGATAAGCCAAACTCTGACCTGCCTTCCTTCTTGTATGATTCACACAATAATTAATAACTAAAATAGCCTGCATATGTAAGAAACGTGATGTATTTACGATTAAGCAACAGATAATATACTCACATGTAGACATAAAGATGACACCGAGTAAAGGAGAGAAGCAATGCATATCCACACTGGCGGAAGCTCACTGGTTGGTCTTCCTGCGCATCAGGCATCATTGAAAACATTAATTTACCACCTGTCATTTCAAAGGGAGAGAAATTAAAAGTTGAACCCTTCAGTGAGATATGCATTGGTCATCCTCCTCTCTCACATGCCGGTCTTCACACGCCGGTCACATACGTACGAGCACAGCATGACAGCCGGTGCCGGGGTACGAGCTTATGTAGTAATTAAGGGAAAATAACATGTATACAACTAACCGCACGAACTCACCACCTCCTGTTTCCAGCATATTTTTCATATTCCTACTAACACCACTAACACTACCACGAGGAGATTTGGACCTTGCACTGGGGTCGCCATGGGGCTCGGACCTCTGTACACTTACTCTGGGCAGCTGCTAGCGGGCAGGGCGACATTCCAGCTTCATCTTGATAACCCCACGCATTCAGAGAGGAGCTTATTCAATTAACACTGTAAATAGGGCGCGGGTGTAGATGATAAACAAACACTCAGGATACTCATAGGTCGTAAGCAACTAAATTTAAGGTAATTCACTTTTTTTTCTAAATTGTTCTTCTCTTTATGATTATTAATAGATCTTTATTTATTCGGCTGGTATAGTTTCTACTATTTTTAGTGATCAGTTATCTGAAACATGATTTTTTTTTTCTGTAGCATCCTTTGATCTTATATTTATTTCCTTTCATAGAAAACGTGTCGCATCAACTGAAAAAAAATATATATGGGAAAAAAAGCACAATTTCCATATGTATGTAAATAATAGAGTTTATTACTATATTTGTAACTGACGAACGCCACCCCCTCCCTCACACACACACACACACACACACACACACACACACACACACACACACACACACACACACACACACACACACACACACACACACACACAGACACACACACACACACACACACACATGCACACATACACATACGTACACACACACACACACACACACACACACACACACACACACACACACACACACACACACACACACACACACACACACGTTATCAGGAAGTGCATTTGCCACGGAGTCTATAAAGCCGCGAATATCATTACAGAACTCAGTAAAATTCGCCGCTGACTCGCTGTGCAGTGAGGCAGAGGGGAAACAGGAATAAAACTCTGCTACTTCATATTTTTGTCGCCGCCAGTAACTCCACAAACCAAACAGGAACCACTTGACTGGGTCGCCTGGATGTTATATTCCATAAAGTGCCCCTTTCGTGGACTCTTTTCCCGGCCTATCTTACCCTGGAGTCTTATATCGTCTCTAATTATTTGCAGCGATCGTTCTCGGGGTTGTTTGGAAGGGCGACTCTCAAGGGCGAGGGGCGAGGCGGGCACTAGGCGTCCCCCAGGCAGTTTTACGCTCCTAGTTAGGTTCCAGATTTACGGGAGTTGAAGGGAGCAGTGGGAACACAGCTAACCAGGGGACGTGCATGACGGGAGTGAGGCCCTGGGGGTAGGAGGGCGTTAGGGTCGTAAGGAAAGAGAGCAGGTGGAGGTGTGGCCAATTTGTGCAAGATAAAGTTAGGGAAGGAAAGGTGTGACCGTCTAGGCAGGATGTTTCAGGGAGTGGAGTTGGTTTGCTGGGCGAGAAGGGAGCGAGGCCCAGCTGTATAGGCAGAGCTAAAGGTGTCCTGTCTGTGAAGAATGAGGCGGGGCGGGGCCCGTTCGTGTGGCGCGAGGTGCGGGGAGGGAAGGGGAAAGGTTCACCGTTTGGAGAGGGATCGGAGCTGCTCGACCGCTTGGGGTGAGAGAGAGGGAAGGGCCATCTATGTGGAGGGAGAGAGGGAACGACTGTGTGAGGTGATGGTAGTGAGAGGGGTTGAAAGGTGGAGAGAAGGGATGAGAGAGGGATGGGGAGAATGGCCGTGAGGTGAGGCTTTATGGGATGGAAGGGAGGGGAAGGTGTGGGTGTGAGAGGGTTATGAGAGGGACATGTAAGGGAGGTGATGGGATGTGAGATAAAAGGAACGACGTGTGAGGGAACAGATCGGTGTGTGAGGAGGTGAGAGCGAAAGGTGTGGGTTCTGTGTGCAGGTTAGAAATGAGGCTGAGGGTGGGCGAGCAATGAGGTGCCTCAGAGCGTTGGCTGTAGGGGATTAATCTGCCCAAACATGTGTGCGGAAAGACGCACTTACTTCTTTTTATTTTTGCTGTTTTCTTTAGGTAACTTTAGGCCACCGGAAAAATGTCAGACATTAACACTTAAAAGAAATTGAACTTAGATTTTACGACTTCAAATTGCGAGACATTGAGTTATAAAATTCACATGCGCAGTGTAGGTTGCATCGGTAGTTTTTATTTTTAGTCTCGGTAGCGACAGGTGTGTGTGTGCGCGCGCGCGCGCGCGCGCGTGTGTGTGTGTGTGTGTGTGTGTGTGTGTGTGTGTGTGTGTGTGTGTGTGTGTGAAATATTGATGAATCGAATGCCGTTACTGGCAGTCTGTGGGAGTGTAACCCGTTTTAGCTTCTATTCATAGTCTCTCATACGATAAGGGCATGCGTTTTGACATTTAAACAAGAGATATCTGTTTTCAAAAGAAGGCTCAATCTGGACAGAGCCACGTTGCAGGTATCAGCAGGTGCCGCCTCCCGCCAACCTCACAGCCAGGCCCTTTGAGTCCTTTGATGCACACACTCCTCCTCACTTAATCTCAAGGCTAGCAGGATCTCTCTCTTTCACTCACACGCCCATTGAGAGAGAGAGAGAGAGAGAGAGAGAGAGAGAGAGAGAGAGAGAGAGAGAGAGAGAGAGAGAGAGAGAGAGAGAGAGAGAACTAAACGTTACGAATGAAAACAAAACGAGGAGCCGAAAGAGCCAGTGACGCAGACGCTTGTTTGCAGGAGGCGATGGGAATGAAAGCCTTGCACAGGACAGCGAGTTCCAGATTTATTGACCTGAGTCTCTGGAAGGTCCGCACTTGGCCTGCGGATTTACAACTGGAGTGTGCGAAGTGAATTATGATAATGAGATATAAATGGCCTCATCGCGATGGGTGCGTGGTGATGGGGCGTGAGCGGGTGACATTACGGAAATCTGCTTGCTATTTCTTCTCGTAATGCCGCCGGAGATGGATTCGCCCCCTCGCTGTAAGGCCGCGATGAGGGATGAGGGGGATCGAGGGTGTTACAATGGGATAAACCAAGTATGAGAATTGTGAAGAAAAGGGAAATATTTTATACACATTTTACTATCTACCTTCCATTGAAACCCTCATCCGCTGGTGCCTGGAGGTGATGGCTGGAATGTGGATGCCAATGGTGACTTTCCCTACGTAATTCTGACTTTCCATCTCTCCTCCTCGGGTTTCCGACGTGGGGCGAGAAGGTTACACGAGGTACACGCCGTCTTAAGCATTACATAAATCCGCGTTCGGTTCCCCGCCAGTCTCTCGGTCAGCCAGGTGGGATCCTCTTATGAACCGCCAGATCCTTCCATAAAGCATTGGATCCGTTCATGGATGCTGGCCAGAGCTTCTACAAATCCTCTTCAATCCTGCCATGGACGCTGGGATTACTTCGTGGACCGCTGCGGCCACTCCAAACTTCACCCCTCTTCTACCTTCTCCTTTTCAATATCCCGTCCATGTCTGTATCTTTTCTATCTCAAGTCATCTTTCATTTTGTTTCTCGTTCCTTATTTTCCTTTTATTACATCTCTGCCCCTTGTCCTTCTCCTGCTCCTGCTCTTTCTCTTCCTCTTCCTCTTCCTCTTCCTCCTCCTACTCCTTCAGTCACGCAGGACACAGTTAATGCCAACTTTCTTTTCGTCTCTGTTCACAATTGCATCGGTCACGTGATTCATCGTGGCAAATATCTGAAGTTGAGATTGATGCACTGCCGTCCCCCGTGAAAGACTAGGGAAATATCGCGCAGTAAATCGCTTAATGGGAGGCCTATCTATTAACTTCAGATTTAATGGAAAACTTAAATGGCCTGTTTATACGTAAGGAATATATATCGAGGCATTCAAGAGTATAATATATTTCGGTATACCGGCGTCGAGGGGAGAATGGGAGCGATACATTGGGTGGTATATTTACTCCTTGTATCAATACACTTCAATATTTCCAGCGGCATGAGTCGAATTGCATAATGAACACGGTAATTTACTTGGCCCACCTGAGAGCGTATCGATTGCCTGAATTAAGCTGTATTGAAAATTAATCCCAAACCTCCACGGGACAGACAAATGGTTATTTCCGAATTTATGAAGTTATTCTCGACTCGCCATTGGTCGTCCGCGGCTTGCTGATCTAAGGCTCTGCTGGTTATATTGCACACCAGGATATTTTTATTTATTCTCTCTCTCTCTCTCTCTCTCTCTCTCTCTCTCTCTCTCTCTCTCTCTCTCTCTCTCTCTCTCTCTCTCTCTCTCTCTCTCGTATTTAGCTCCCGTCTTTTCTTCCGGCCATTCCTCCATCCTTGCTTCCTGCACGGCACTTTTTACAACCTCCTTCCTCTTCGCTTCTCTCTCACTCTCTTTAAATTTTCATAGCTTCCCCTTTCTCCTCTCCGCTTTTCAGTCTTCTCGTTCCCTTCTTCACTCCTCTGACTTCCTCTTTTCTTTCTTCCGCTGTGATCTCTTCCATTCACTGTTTGACGACCGGACATGCCTGTAAAAAAATGGAAAATGAAAAAAAACGTCCTTGTTGTGAAGGGTTTGCTACAGTGCAGGTTTAAGCATATATATATATATATATATATATATATATATATATATATATATATATATATATATATATATATATATATATATATATATATATATATATATATATATATATATATATATATATATATATATATATAGATAGATAGATAGATAGATAGATAGATAGATAGAATGCTTTTAATTTGCTTAAAAAATGGGTAGATATAACGTCAAGACGATTCAGTGTTTGGGGAATCCAATTTTATTTAAGATTCCATTTTCTAAAACAGTTTATGCCATAACTTTGGTAACAGTTGTCAGGTTCTCGCTTACATCCTCCATAGACTCGGTCTTTGGGAGTGCGCGAAAGGCACGCTTTAGGAGAATATGAACCGAGGCACAAAACGTGGAAATGGGGAAGGCATTTTGGGTGAAAAATAGTAATGACACAAGAAAAATATGATTAGGAAAGCAAGGAAATGAAAATTACGAAGCTATATGACACTACATGTTACTCTGAGTTCAGCGACGTCAAACAAATGTACGAGTATTATTAACATCATATTATTTACCAAGGAAATGAAAACCACCTCAGATGCGGAGTGAGTAAGGAGAATATGAGAGAATCTCACACGTCATGAATTATATTCTGTGTGCTTCGCAAGATAGTTGTTGTGTTTCCCTCTCTTCTTTCCCTCCCCTTCCTTCGTTCTGCCTCTTCCTCCTCCTCTCCCTCCATCTCTCCCTCGTCCCCCACTCTTTGGCTCATCTGTTCGAGGTCTTACCCTGAACCCCGCACCCCGGGAGTCCCAAGCCCGCCGAGACACAGGATCAATGTTTATCACAGCAGTGGCATCGTTCGCCTTAGCCGCCCTACTTTATGCTAGGAATATTTGATATAAACCGGCGGTCGAGGTCTGTGCACACTGCACGCCGCCTAGTGCGATGCATCCGAGCTTTATTTGGAAACAAGTTTCTATAGAAATGATGAGGAGAGCGTGTGATTGTGTGTCCTTGGGCTACACACGAGTCTCGCTTAACCTTTGCCTTCTTTATATTTGATTTTTGTTATAGTCGTTGTTAGACTCAAATACTGGACAATCATATTTACTCGTGCTTTTAAGGAATAAGAATTGTGCGTATCAAGGCATAAAAACTCAGTCATGTAATATGCTTTGTATTTTTGCTATTCAAGCATAAGATTTGTTGTTAGAATTTGTGAATCAATAACGATCGCTGTTCTTTACTGTTGGAAAAGTTATTTACTACTCTGCTTCGTTATTGTAATACTTATTTTGAATTTATATATTTTTCTAACGTTTCACGCTCTGACGAAGCCTTGGCGTTACATGACTTTATTCATTTTACGGCTCCAAACACACTCAATATCTTACAAGCGTTGCGTTATCTGTCTATTTCCATTTCACGTATATAAATGTTTGTAATTCTGCAGTGGATATCAAATTTTCCACATGTTTAACTTTTGCGCTACTCATAACCCTCAATATTTATCAGCATATTTGCACGCATCCTCACTATATTCAGCCTTCCAAAGAATAGTGTTTAGCTTCCAAATTGAAGTACCGCGTGTTTGCCTCCGTGAGAAGCGCGCTCATCAATCTCCATCCTTATCTCACCCACACCGTCCTTCACAAATATTCTCCCCAGTGCTCACTAGTGCAGTATCTTCCTATATCCTCCTCCCATCACATTATCTCCTCGTCCTCGTCCTCCTCCTCCTCCTCCTCGTCTCTGCGGTCCATCTCGGGGGTCCACAAGGTTGTGTGACGTAGTGTGCCAAGAAGAAAGCCAGTCCAGACGCTCACTGACACTCTTGTTCTGCATGAAATACTCCAACCTTTTCCTGGAGTATCTCGTTAGCATATTGTGAACCGACGGACGGAAGAATAGAGTTACGCATGACAGAGAAGAAGTATCGGGGAACGAGGAGGGAAGGACGGAAAACAAAGAGAACCTGACGGAAAAATATAATGCAGAGGAAATCAAATAGAGTTATGCTTTAGTGTTTCATTTATTTTTCTACAAGAGGGGGAGTTATCCTGAGGATGTACGGCAGTCCTGACGAGGAAATGGAGAAAGGAAGGGTGGACGGTTGAATACTTTAATGAAAATATATTCTAAAAGTACGAGGTCAGCGAGAGAGAGAGAGAGAGAGAGAGAGAGAGAGAGAGAGAGAGAGAGAGAGAGAGAGAGAGAGAGAGAGAGAGAGAGAGAGAGAGAGAGAGAAAGGAAAAATATTCACCTCGTCTGACATGACAAGGGAAATAAATCAATCTAAATTGGATCAAAATACGAAACAAAGCAAGCGGAGGACACTAATCGCATTATTTTACTGCAAATTAAGATATAATTACGGCATAAAACACTTGGGTACGCTTTTAGCCAAGGAGAACCTCAGGGAATCACAGGATTTTTTTCACGCGTTGGGCCATTATTTAAACCTGATATTTCTTTCATTACGGTGAACAAAGACCGTTTCTACCATCGGCCTGAATTCTACACGTGGAGAGACCATCAAAGGGATACATAATTTTCACGGAACCGTAATAAATGGTTCCCAAAGACTAAGGGACGCTTCAAAGGAACAGGAAATGAGTTCTAAGTTAAAAATTACAAACGAAGGGAATTAAGCTCAATTTTGCGGGAACTTTCTTCTGGCGGGAGAGACCAGATGTTCCGTGACCTTCAGGATGGTGGAGTTCGCTTCAATTTTCCTTTCCTCCCAACACTCTCTCTCTCTCTCTCTCTCTCGGGAGTGTTTTGACTCGGAAACCTCTGACCACAGTCCGGAAAGCCCTCATACTCTCTGGCGGTACAACATTGCCTAACTTAGATTAATTATCCAGCTCTTTTATGGAATGGGTTGCGGTAATATTAATGTTAGGAGGAAGTCGTGTAGGTTTCCCCTTTAAAAATAGTTGAGATAGTGAAGAAAGGGAATACGTGCGAAAATGTAATGTACCTACAGTGTGTGAGGGAGAGAGAGAGAGAGAGAGTAGTGCTACGTATATCTATAATAATAACTTGAGATTCCTCCGCATCTCTCCACACACATAAACTTTCCCTCAAGGACTCACTTTCAGATAAATCAAACTGTGACCAAACTGAGTACGAAAAAACAAGTAGGATAATATCAACAGCTTCGAGCAGTGAGCAGCGCATCGCCGCCCCGATAGGCAACTTGGTAAAACGTTCCCAAGTCATATTATAGAATGTCAAGGAAAAAGTAGAGTGAACATTACAACTCCTTGGGTTCTTGAAGGAAATCCCCTCGCGGGAAGGAATCACTAAGCTGATTTAGTTCGGACCTGAGAGAGAGAGAGAGAGAGAGAGAGAGAGAGAGAGAGAGAGAGAGAGAGAGAGAGAGAGAGAGAGAGAGAGAGAGAGAGAGAGAGAGAGAGAGAGAGAGAGAGAAAGTGAGAGAGAGAGAGTGAGAGAGAGAGACAGAGAGCAAAGCAGAGCTGGTGGAAGGGAGGATGCAGGAAGATATTGTCGCCTGAGGATATCTCTTGGTCCTGTTCTCTCTCCCACTTCCTTCACTAGCCCGCCTTGTCTTCCTCTTCCTCCTCATTCTCATCCCCCTTCTCCTCCTCCTCCTCCTCCTCCTCCTTCTCCTTGTGTCTCGTGAAGGTAATCTCCGTGTCCCTCTCAGGTGGTGCGGGATGGCCCATAGGTCTTGCTGTTATCCCTACCTTCCCTCTGTGTCACACTGAGCGCCTTCGTTTTCCATTTGGGACAAAGTGCATATGAGCCTCTCGACTATTAATATAGTTTTTGTCTTCCTCATTTCTTGTCTATTTGCGACAATATGGCTGTGATAAATTTTCCTTAATTTCCTCCCCCATTCGTAAGCCTCTAGTGCCGGCGCTGGGTTGTCAGCGAATACGTGATATTTAAACTGTGTGGGACAAAATTTTGTCTCTTTGTTTCCTCTCTCTGGTGTCTCCACCCTTACATCCTTCTTCGGGAGTCTAATATTAAAGTTTTCTTGGTTTGCCGTCGTCTAACTTGGCCCATTCAGTCTCATTGTGTTGTATTTAAGTCAGGTCGTGTTCTGCAAATCAGCAGAAAATGAACAACATTAAGTTAGGCGGAGGAGCGACGGGTAAGATACGGCGTGAGGGACGGGGCGCCGTCCTGGGGTGTCGGCCTTTAAGGCGAAACGTTCCTCTTTAGCTGTACTGTTCCTAACGCTCTCGGGGCACCACCGCTGTCTGGTGTGGGGGAGGGGCGGGGGATGAATGCGGCTGGATGGAGGAAAATTACTATTATTTCGCGTGAATGATGAGTGTGATGAAAGGGTTATCAGGTAAAATCGTACATGGGAAGCCTCATTGTCACATAAAAAAGGTTTCAAAACAAATGAAAACAAAAATGGACGGGTATTATTGTGTGACATTAAAGTTGTCATGCGCTTGTATATGCGGCGACATTATTGCCAGAACTGGTATAAACCAAGCATTCGACTACATGGTGTCTGCCTAAATGAATATCAGCAGTGTTTTTAATATGTAGGTATTTATTTGTATATACGCCATTTGCAATCAGATTAGTAAATAGATAAACAGATTGTGAAGGGAAGTTAGCAGAAAGTTTTGCCTCCATGTGTGCACCAAGCAGCTGAGCCCCCAAACACACCACACCCCAATGCAAGTGCAAGGTCTGTGCATGCTCCGGTGTGACCCTTGCTTTCTCTCCTTCTACCCACGCAGGCGAGGCCCCGCCCACGCCCGTGCCCTCCTCCAATGTGGGCAAGGAGGCTTCCAAACTCCCTGGCCTTTGGGTGGTCATCATAGTGCTCGTTGCCACTGCCTTGCTTGCTCTCAACGTCTCTGCCATTGTCTGTATAGTTAGACGGAGACGCAACAAGAGGGCATCTCCCCCCACCAAAAAGACGCCCCCGCCTTCCATATCGGCGTCCACTATGCCCAAGGCTCTCCCGATCTCAACCACGCAAGGTGAGTCTTCTGTTTCCAAACCGTGTTGCGTCTAACTCTTCTCTACAGGACCCCATTTTCTCCTCACCCCCTCCAGGCCAGCCTCTCCTAGGTGACCGAGAGCTGCTTCTGAACCAGGTGTTGGGGGGACGGGGAGAGCTGCCCAAGCTGATCATCATCGTGGTTGCCATCGTCGGCACCATGGTCGTCATCATCAACATTGCTCTCGTTATCTGCCTTATCCGCAGAAAGCGAGGCAAGAGAAGAGAAGATGGTAGGATCCCGCCCACCACACCAACACGATCTTTCTCTTTTCTCTTCCCGCAAATTTTCTTCTCTTTTTCCTCCTCCTCTTCCTCCTCCACCTCCTTTTCTTCCGAATACGTTGCCCTTTGACCCCCATTCTCCCAATCAGCTCCCGCGTGACCCATTCCTCTCCTTCCTCTCTCCCAGACGCACATAAATTTCTCCCCGTCTATTCCGCCGCTCGGGCAGATTCTTTCATGCGCAAATTCAGAACTTCCTTAGGACACAGTGAAGCGCGTATAATGTTTTCATCCCCGATACATTTTTTTGCCTCCTCTCCTTGCAAGCCTTCCCTCTCGTGGCTCATCTCTGTTTTCATGGGAGAATTATATGTCTCTTAATTTAGGCCTCAATCTTCATATATATTTACGACCTCCTAACGTGTCGCTTAATCTTTCTCACCCTCCCCTATTAAATCCTTTCCTTCCCCCTCCTTTCATTCGCTGCATCACTCTCACCGCAATATATGTTCACAATGTTCCTTTATCTCCTTATTTCCTCATTCTTCAGCGCTCACCTCCGCCCTATTCCCGCCCTTCCTTCCTTCCTATCTTCTTCCCGTTACTCTTTTTCCTTGGTTTGGATTTTTTTTCTATTTCCATAGCCTCATTATCTTCCCCAGATTTTTCGACTCGTGCTTCCCCTCCTCCTAAGGGTCTTTTTTTTTTCCTGGCAGAAGAGGTTGAAGGGGAGGGCGCCTACCATTTTTCTGGCCTGTCCTTGAGAGTGTGGTTCAAATATTTAGTCTTCTTAGGTTTACAACATTAGGTAGCCTCATGTTAAGCCTGTCTAGCGTTATGCCATCCCTAATACTCGTCTTCCTCCTTCTACTCCTCCTTCTCCACCTCATCTTTCATCATAGGGACATCCCAGATCTACGAAGAGTCTGGCCACCAAATTGCACTTCGGACTTTTCCTATATTTCTCTTGTTTTTTTTTTTTCTTAACAACCTTCCCTATTTTTAGTTTTGAAGCGCGGGCTTCCCTCAGACCGCTACCCAGATCCTTTTTCCACCATTATTCAAACTGAAAATACGAATGCTATGTAAATCCGAGAGAATAGCCCCTTATACATGTTTGGTAACAGTGTAGGGCATCTTTAATAGCGCTTCAGGATATTCAGATACTTGCTAAGATGTGTGGCCCAGCACCACCGCGGCCCCACTATCTCTCTGTTCGCTGCTGCTGTTGCTACTGCTGCTGTTGTTGGTTCTACTACTGTGTGTGTCAGTGTATAAAAACATACCAAAAAAAAAAAAAAAAATATCTATTTGTCGATCACTCAAGAAAGGATCTGGGTATTGGAGCTTCAGGTTTCGCTCTTCTGCTCTTTGTGTGTGTGTGTGTGTGTGTATGTGTGTGTGTGTGTGTGTGTATACTGTTAATCTTAAGCATTACCATTGGGTGCTAGAAGGAGCATGATTAACTTTTCCCATTTCTTTCCCCCCCTTTGGCACAGAAGGCAGCGACCAGGCAAGCAGCAAGAGTACCACCAACACCATGTACGCGCCGTCCTCCTACAACGACACGGTGGTCGGGGAAACCTTGTCCTCCATCTCCGAGAAGAGTCGTGAGTCGTACACGCAGGAGGACTCCGTGGTGGACTATGAGGTGAGTACAAATGTTCGAGGAGTGACGGAGTGAGAGAAGGAAAAGATGCCGGCTTTCTGAGAGAATTTTAAATGATCATATAAATGTGTGAAGAAGTCTCTGGAAAGAAAAAAAAATATACGCTTTTAGAAATGGGGAAGGGGAAAAGAATAATAACGGTTATTCAGACTAAAGGGAGGGAGAAATTAATGGGAATTAAAAGTAGCCGAAATGAAAATGCCGCTACTAAGAAATGAAAGGGGTTCCATCGTCCCGCTCCGGCCTTAATACCCTTATAAAAACCATCGCCCCTTGAATCACGGTTGGGCTCAAGAAAAGTGAATCGTTATTGCGTGTCCAGCTGGTAATCTGAGTAAGAGCTCGTTGGTCTTGGCCACGAACCAGCCGTGTTCTAATCAACCTAAAGGCCGCTGCTACTGCCGCCGTGAAAATTGTCGCTTCTTTCAACATGTTTATATTTTACAACTTTTATGATGGCTAGTGTGAGTTAATGTGTCTAAAGGAATGGAGGAAGAGTGATGAAGGCACACCGAGGCAGGGTCATGTAGCCAGTCGCAGTGTCTCCTGGCGTGTGCTCCTCTGTTCGTTATTTAGTATTTAGTACTTTCCGTGTGTGTGTGTGTGTGTGTGTGTGTGTGTGTGTGTGTGTGTGTTTCAGGTCGTCTCCTTCCGCACGAATGTATTCATTGGACAAAGATAAATAAGTAATACCTGGTGTAACTTTTGTCCCTGTTTTTGTTTCCGTGTTTGCTTTATACGGGGCGTTGTGCTGGCCCGCTGGTCCGGACGATATCCCACATTCCAAATATTTCGCGGTGGCGGGAATCTCTGTGTTATCAATTTTGCGTCACCACCGATATTCCAAACTGTCCATGTCTGGTAAATTCTGACTTTTCACTGCGTTTTCCTGCATTTAGAGGGCACCCTCCGTAATACATATATACATATCACTTTGGCTCCCAAATACTAAAAATATTTCCTAGTCCAAAATCAAACTATTTTACAGTATGGCATAACTTTTTCGGGTTTTCCCTGCGTTTTATTCCTGCGGCTTCGATCGTTCGCTGATACTGTCACGAGCAGTTCAAAGGTGAAAGAGTGTGTCTGCTAATTAGTTTTGTAATCAGCTTGATATTAATTTATTTCCGCGCTGCTAAGTAAATTTCATTAAAACGGAAGCCCTACACATAAGGTTGTTTCCACACCATGGTCGTCGCCGCCAGGTGCCGCCACACGCCACAGACCAGCGCGCACCCACGCGGGCACTGCGGCTGTACACCACCACCACCACCACCACCACTGCCGCCACCACGCCACTTGCACGACAGTGACCCGTAATTTGCTTTATTTGACTCGGGGCGTATGCACAGTTGTGTTCGTTTGGTGGAAAGGCCGAAGTGGCACATAGTGGAAAGCCTTCCCGTTTGGATCTAGAAGCAATTTGACTTGCATGCTACTTCATTTTTGCAGCAATAGTTTATTCGTTTTAGTTGCGTGAACCGACGTGGCTTTAGAAACCGTGATTCATGTCGCAGCCTTTTTGGCATGGAAAGTGTTGGGTACTCTCATCGAGACGTCATTTTCTCTCTCTCTCTCTCTCTCTCTCTCTCTCTCTCTCTCTCTCTCTCTCTCTCTCTCTCTCTCTCTCTCTCTCTCTCTCTCTCTCTCTCTCTCCCAGTACTATACAACAAGATCACGGATGTCTGTATATGTAATGGGGGATGCACACACACACACACACACACACACACACACACACACACACACACACACACACACACACACACACACACACACACACACACACACACACACACACACACACACACACACACACACAAATGGATCCGTGACCTGTAAGAAATTCTTATTTATTTTTCCATTAAAAAGTTAATGTTTTTAATGCAAAGTTATGAAATATGCTCATCGTATTATATTTCTATGCTCACTTTTATAAACGTTCTGCCGTGTAAAGCGTCGCTCATCAGGACCATAAGGACGAGAATAATGGTAATGCTCATTGGCCTAACACCTTAATGGGAAATTCAAATTTAATTTTAAGTGGTTAATGTCAGTGTTCACAAGGGAGGAGGCCGAGGGTTATATCCGGCAATTTTGTTTATGAAATGGTTTATGATTATAACAGAAAATTGCTTTCGTATGTAGAGGCGTAATTTAGGATATATGGAAAATAGCGCCTCTTTCAGCGTGGTGAGAGGCGCTCTTAGCGTGGGCCGGGAGAGGGACGAGGGAGGCAGAGGCGATGGGAGATAAATACGAAAAGGTGAAGGGGAACATAAGAGGAAAATCAGAAAGGATAAACGAGGCAGAAGGGGAGGGGCGGATAAGGAACAAATTTCGTGATTTAGCGTGGAGTGTCGGTGCCCAGGCTGACGCCACCAATTTTTCTCCCACCGAGAGCACTAATTCGCCTGTTTGCCGCCGCCGCCACTACACCAAATGCTCGCCCTCTCACGCGGCGGCCTGGCGTGGCGGACCTCTGACCTTCGTTTCTCACAAACCCATAGAGGGAAATAAAATAAATCGTGTATCATATGAGTTCATATTAAACGAAACATAATGCTACTTCCTTTTATTTCTGAACTTTCATAATACCGTTAAACTTTATGATTAAAAAAAAATAGAATAACAATGAGCAATGAAAGCAGGATGGACCCCCTACAGTATCCTGAGACAGACAGTTAGGTCTCCCACACTTAGATGGACGCTTTAGTTAAGACAGCGTGGAGAGCAAATGAGGGATCCCGCCATTCCGTAAACTTCAGACCAATAAGCGATCGGCTGACGGGCTTCCTCTATTCACATGCCTCGTTTTCTTCGTAACTCGAATGGAGGAGCGACCAGTAGACAGCTGGAACCTCGCCTCTAAAACGCCTGTCAGGGGGAAGAAAAACACTGAGGGGAAAACACCGCCATTTGGTCGATATAGGTTCCAAGCTTATGGTGCTATTGTCAGAATTTAAGGTCTGACACTCCTTATATCTCCGACTTACGACCGCTAGCGATAAAGAGCTGCGCTTTTACGCTTGACTATCAATTTGACCAATATCACGTGACCCATAGCAAGTTGGGACAAAGCTACAAGGTAATAGGTTGTCATGTGGGAAAAAAGTATCAAAGCTTTATTGTGGATGAGGTTTCCTATTGATCCTAGCTTCCATATCTCATGCTGGTTACGTAGTTTAGCGAGTATTTCATGCTTCTATTCATATACCTGACATTATGACTGAGATTAAATAATGCAATACGTAACATTACATAAACATCAAGATGAAGCAATAGCCTCGTATTGACGGCCTTACCAATTAAATTATTTTTTTTAACATGTGTCTCTTGTCTGGAGGGAGACGAGCGAGACAGGGAAGCCAGACACAAGCAGACAGTGAGGCGGAAGGGCGCGAATATAAATAGCCATGGACAATTTAGCTTTCCAGGGAAAAGGGAAAAAAACAATCATGAGGAAGTAGAGTACTGGTTTGTGTTTTCCAGGTCATGACACGCCCAATGGCCCGGGATACAGAGAGAGAGAGAGAGAGAGAGAGAGAGAGAGAGAGAGAGAGAGAGAGAGAGAGAGAGAGAGAGAGAGAGAGAGAGTCACAAATGGGAAAGCAGCTTCATGTTTTAAATACTCAAACCAGGGAAAAAAAAAAAAATCATCTGGTAGTATCTTTACACAGCAGTCGAACACGCAGGAATGTGTACGTACCTCGCCCTCACGCCGTGATGCAAGCTGCGGAGTGCTGTACGCAGTGATTTGAGAGAAATATGAAGTGTTTTGGCAAGTTTTCTTTTTATATTTTTATTTTTAGCTGAAACGGAGACAAAACTCATGGATTCGTATTTTTATATATCATAACAGTAGAAATTGACTGCAAATGTTTGTCAAAAAAATATCATTGGTCCTAAAAACGCACACACACAAAAATATCAATAGTAAAATGTGTTGTATGTTTTCTATTTATCTTAAACAGGGCCTTGAAATTGGCTGTAAAAGAGTAAAATCACTTTAAGACTAAACTGAAATAAAGCCTACTTAGCTTACCCAAAGAGATAAGGGGAAAACCCACATTTTCAAATATTAGAATCTGGTGGTCCAGACATAAACTCGGCCGTGACTGTCGGAGCATCAAATATCCACACCAAGCGGACGCGGATATTGGATTAAACTCATGAAAGAAAATACTTTACGGTGGTGTAACTCTGCGCGCCACGGACAGGACCCTACCAATAACTGTAAGATATTCCCGATGCTGTACACACACACACACACACACACACACACACACACACACACACACACACACACACACACACACACACACACACACACTTTCGTTCTTCATCCCAACCTGGAAGAATTATAATGGATAGCACGGGTAGAATTTGATAGTTTCCCCCTCTCTTTACAATATATTTCTCATTTTTATGTTTCCCTATGCACATCAAAGGATGCATTACCGCATATCTTGTTTATCATCTGATCGTATCTCCTCGTTTCGTGCTTCCTGTCGCCTTATTATTCCTGTGCTGTCTGTCATCACCCGACTTCCGTTCTTGTTGTTTGCTTCGTGTTTCTTTCCTTTCCCCTTCATTTCTTTCATTCCTTATCATATACCATCGCATTGACCTAGAATAGTTTCCGTCAAACCTTGTTATGTCAATCTGTCTACATATATATTCGTTTTTTTTTCTTTTCTTTTTCTTTCTTCTGTATAGACGGTGCCATGATATGTTTTCCGTGTGTGTGTGTGTGTGTGTGTGTGTGTGTGTGTGTGAAGAGAGAGAGAGAGAGAGAAAGAGAGAGAGAGAGAGAGAGAGAGAGAGAGAGAGAGAGAGAGAGAGAGAGAGAGAGAGAGAGAGAGAGAGAGAGAGAGAGAGAGAGAGAGATAGAGAGAGAGAGAGAGAGAGAGAGAGAGAGAGAGTCCTCAAATATTGACTGTGAAATATTCAAGAATACTGTATATCTTCCCTTTCAGTGCTTCTTCAAAGAATCCGATTAAAATTATGTTGATTGACGATGTCTCTTAGGTTGGTCTTTTGTAGCTCATGCATAATAGATATAAGACCACACCTGCAGCTTCACACATCGCTGCCGTCTGCACTGTTTTCCATCCTCAGGGCCCCGCCACCTCAGCCTGTCACCACTTCACTCCCTGTCAGGTTCACTTTCTCCATGACCATGTCTTCCTCTATGACCACTGTGGCCTTCACTGTGGCCTTCCCTGTGGTTGTGTAAGTGTCGCCATGAACCCTCCCTCCCATATGTCCTCATTGCGGCTACTGGTGTTGGAGCTGCTCCCTCTGTGATCCAGTCCAACCTCATTCATTGGACCGCCGGCTCGAGGCTGTTTCTGTGGATTGGCAGCGCGAAGTGATAAATGGTTTTGGGTTGTGTGCGTATCGGCTGATGTCCCGGCGAGATTGGGGGAGCCTGACGTGATGACACTGTCTCTCTGTCCCTCTGTGTTTGGGCGTCTGCAGGGCGAGGAAAGGGGGAAGACAGTGCGACAGAAAGACAACATAATTATAGATGAAGCCCAGAAATGAACACAGGAAGAGATATATGTGAGGTAGCGTGAAGCAGTGTAATTTTATCCTAACTTGTTCCCCCTCTAGCTCGTTCAGGTTGTCAAGATGGGAAGCGATAGCAGGTGATGGATGAGAGAGAGAGAGAGAGAGAGAGAGAGAGAGAGAGAGAGAGAGAGAGAGAGAGAGAGAGAGAGAGGCGGGATAAGAACAGAGCTACGTGATAGAATATATGTTGAAAGAAGACTGCCAAGGGTTATAGATTTACAGTATCCAGAGACTTGTTTGCTCTCCTTCAATATTACATCGGGGTAAACATAGGAAATAGATCGGTGTTGGCGGAGCAGACGTAGAAACAGGGCGCTGGGGAGATTATCAGATGGTTCCGCTCTCAGATTGTTTCACTCACTACTGTCTTTTAAACAACAATAATACAGTTTCAGTTACCTACGCGTTCTGCAACTTAAACGGTCTCAAATGTAAGGTTTGCCAAGCGTGTGTGTGTTTGTGTGTGTGTGTGTGTGTGTGTGTGTGTGTGTGTGTGTGTTGGGGGGGGATGAGAGAAGTAGATGTCTGTGCTCTCGTGCGTGCGTGGGGAAGAAATAAATGTATATGTGAAAAGAAATAGAACGGAGTCTGCCAGCCCAGCTAATGAAGGAGGTTTTACTGGTCACGCATTCTGCTCACTAACTTACTAATGAACCTTCGTGTCATGCTTCCTTCCCTCCCCCCCCTCCCTCCCCTCGAGTGCATGACCCGTACGCTGGAGGTCACGACCCAAACACCGCTCAGTTCATGTGGGAAAATCGAGAACAATCAGAGAACTCCTTTAAGAATTGAAGTCTCGTCCTTACAACCTTAGTTTTGCCCTTTACACAACCTTCACATTCCATCATTGACATGCACACCCGCTCACATAACTGCTATGTAATGGCTGCAGTGGTACATCCGGAGAGTACGCGGTAGAGCTGTCCTTGTCATCTTCAATATCATAACAATACATGCACTTCATTTCGAAGGTCTCCTGTACCACCTTTCCTCTTCCTTGGCCTTCACCTCAAGCTTCATCCAGGCCGTCGTCACCCTTTGTTCCTGGTCGCTTCCATGTAGGGTTGTCTCGTTGTCAACAGTTTTCCTTATCTCTTAGCTAGGAACTCCTCTAGATCTTGTTCTGTGACCTCCCAGTATTGCGGAAACAGTGTTGTGTTGTGTTGATTATTATTTTTTTATCTGTTTATTCTGTTTCCTTATTTACCATGCACGTGTTATGTGCGTTGTTCCTGTATTTGTTAACATTCATTAACATGCATTCATGCGTGCATTTTCTTTGTAATTTGTTGGTTCTTTTGTGTTGATACATATACATTTATTCATTTTCATCATTTACCTGTATATATTTTTCTTGAAATATATATCACCAGTCCCTCTCATCTCATCTTCATTCACGTTTCCATCCAGCACAGGTGTCTTGAACTTCTGAGGCATGTCCCTCCCTCTGCTTCACTCCATCCGCCACTGCCGCCACTAACCACCTTGCTCCTTCTCTCGCCCATTCCAGGAACAGACTCACAAACACGCGGCGTCCACTTACCTCATAGACCAGATTGAACCACCTCCAGAGTACGCGTCCCAGACCCCCTCTCAGCCCTCTAGCGCCGCCTATGACCCGCAGGAGGATGACTACGCCGAGGTCCTCCGAAGAAATGCTTATAACCACCAGTTAGGTAAGTAAATATTCTTTTAGTGATGCGTTGAGTGATTAATAATTAAAGGCTCAGCGTTTGATGCTCTGGGATGTTTGTTTTGCAGGATGATTTTGTATTTTCTGTGATGTTTATTTTAATATGTAGAAGTGTGTCATCTCGTGAATAATTCTTCTCTTTGCTCCATCTTTATGTATTGCTGTTTCCACTGTTGATTTGTTATGACTCCTCTTCCTCCTCCTCCTCCTCCTCCTGCCTTTCCTTCCTCTTGTTATTGTTGTTGTTGTTGCTGTTGTTGTTGTTGTCCTTTTTCTTCTTTCATTCATTCATTCTGTCTTTCTATTTTCCTTCCTTTCTTTCCTTCTTTCCTTCTTTCTCCTTTCCTTGTTTTTCTTCTTTTCCAGTAATCGTGTCAAACTAGGAGTGTTGCATTTCTCCTCTCCGCCTTGTTATTCAGAAGGAGCCGTCTGCTGCATCCTTTCATTCCTCTCTTCGCTCCTCTCCCCTTCTACTTTTTCTCTGTTTCGTTATTTCCCTCGCGTCACTTTCTCCCTCACTTCTCTTTCTCTCTATTGCAGGGACGCTCCTTTCAAACCTGTGTATTTCCTCCTCGATTTTGTGAAGTACCCGACTCTCTCTCTCTCTCTCTCTCTCTCTCTCTCTCTCTCTCTCTCTCTCTCTCTCTCTCTCTCTCTCTCTCTCTCTCTCTCTCTCTCTCTCTCTCTCATGGTACATATATAATTGTAGAGTATTTATGCAGCTTTTCTACCTTCAGCTCACATGCAACACGTGACAAGTTTACTTATAGCTTTAATGAAGAGTTATTTCTTGTGTGTGTGTGTGTGTGTGTGTGTGTGTGTGTGTGTGTGTGAGAGAGAGAGAGAGAGAGAGAGAGAGAGAGAGAGAGAGAGAGAGAGAGAGAGAGAGAGAGAGAGAGAGAGAAAGAGGGGAGAAGTAAAAAATATAGTACGGTCTCATAGTTGCCACTTTTTAAATTTAATCTTCAGCATTTTTCCTTTTATTACTAAAGCTTTATTTTTTTTTATCCGTTAGAAAAAAAAGAGGAAACAAGGGCAAGCTTCAGTTTTTTTTTTATGTGACTAAGCCATATCATTACCGATACCCAGGAAAAATTGCCTCATTATCTTTTTTTTGTTTCCTTCTGTATGTACGTGTGTGTGTGTGTGTGTGTGTGTGTGTGTGTGTGTGTGTGTGTAACTGTGAATGTGAGTATTGCATCTGTATTTTTACACCTAAGTAAGAAGAGATGATGGAGTTGTGACACGCGAGGCTGTGGATCTCCATATGCAACATGATTATTTTTACTCTAATACTTTTCTACCTCTCTCAGTACCAGAAATCCCTTCTCTGCCTCCTCACCTCACGTGTGTAAACTGTTGACATCACACCTGTTCTTTCTGCGTATCATCGTCAAAGATACTCTTCCTAACATTACCTTTTCTCTTCTTCAGTAGCGTCACGAATGTTTGCTGCGCAGGTGGATTATTCCTCGATTTGTTTTCTTCTCTTGCAGGCAAAGTGACTCCTCGGCCACCTTCCCGCGCTACACATTACAGCACTTCTCCTGAAACCAGAGGGTACCTTAGCTTCTCGTACACACCTTCTCCTACAGGTGTCCCTAACGGTGCAGCCCAGTACCACGCTGGAGGGCCCTCCGTGACCCTGGGGCTTCACGACCACGGCCATGGCTACCCGGCGGACATGGGAAGTATAAGCGTGGAAGGAAGAGACCACTCGCACGCCCTGCAGTCATTAGGGTTAGACTCGGACCCTCCTCCCTCTCTAGGCCTGGAACAGCATTCTATTCCCTCAGAACACCCGAGCCTCACGTTAGACCCCCACTCCATCACAATAGACCATCCTGTCATCGCCGTCACCGACTTCTCCAATAGAAATGGGGACCTCAGAGTGCAGCCGACGAGCCTCTCTACCTTCAACCCCAACCCCTCTCCCTCCACATACAGTGAATCGGATCTCGAGGGTCATTTAGTATGACTGTAAGCAGACCCGTTTCTTACGGGATGGGCGGCGAATACGTGGAATTACGCTTCTCCGAGAAGAGGGCTTTGTCTCAGCTGGTAGGCATAGACGACCTAAGGACACACACACACAGACACACACACACACACACACACACACACACACACACACACACACACACACACACACACACACACACACAAGAAAGAAAGAAAGAAAGAAGGAAGAAAGTCACTCGTCAGGCCGCTGGGCGACCTTACCTGGCGAAAGTCGAGCTGTGCCGTGTTTGCTGGTAGAAACCAGCCATCGCGACTTCAGGGAGAATAGACTATATATAGGACTCTTCGCAGACTTGCTTAAATAACCAAAGATTACTCCAGACATATATTATGATAGTTACTACAATCGCATTTGATTAATTCCTTCATAATATTGTGGGAATCAAGGAAAATTAACGGCTTTAACATGCATTTGGCATAATTTATTTTTGAAATGGTGTATCCGTGTATGAGTATGTGGTACAGTGCTGGAACACTGCAGGAACATCGAGATCGGCTGAAGGATCTGTTCAAACACACAGATCGCAACATTTCTCTCATGTTGAAGAGATTGTTTTATTACTACACGTGTTGCATGTGTCGATATGCTCTTGTCAGTCGGTAGGGCAAGGTGGAATATCCTCGGCATCTCGCCATCGGAGTAGGCAACGGCTGCCGCCC
>NC_087174.1:1572500-1587500 GCF_035594125.1 Scylla paramamosain
TAGGGACACCTATTCATGCTACCTATCCCAGTTCCCACGCATGCCTTCTCTCCATCCCTGCCTTTTTTTTTGTCCTTGTCACCTTCCCACCCCACTTGTCCTCTCCCATGCCCCCCCTCCTTCCCTCTCTCCTAATAGATCTTGCCTGCCAGTTCTTTATATCCTCCTTCCCTTCTTCCCATTTCTTCCTTTTTTACCTCCACCTCGAGCTGCTTCATACACAACAGTCAGTGTCGAACAGAAAATCGGACTGAGAAAGTTTCCATTGCTTAGGAAGTGGCTGCCGTTTTTTTTTTTTTTCGCATTTGTGGCCGGTGACGTCACACCATAAGAATTCGAAGTGTACTTAAAAGTCCACCTATATCCTGGGCATGCAGATTAGTGGACATAGGAGGGATTCCCGTATTTCTATCAAACTTTGGAACCACTTCGAGCACGCGAAGGAAAGTGTCCCGAAAACCACAAATTGCTGCGAAGTATTCCACAAAGCTCTGAATTCGGTGCACATGTGTGCACATCCACAGAATGGCTGTCCAGGGTCTGGTACACCGCAACGTAATGCGTGCAACACACTATCCCGCGAGTACACCAAACTCCCACAGCGACTCGCTACTACAGTTAGTGGTCGAGGTGAATTGATTAAGCTCCTTTACCTTCGGCAAAAGCTAACGTGCAGGTAGTCGAAAAATGGAACAGTGTAGTGTTACAGTAAAGTAATATACGAGTGGTGTTCAAAAGGATGAATGAACCGCTCTTCGGTAGCTTAGCTTAAAATCACTGGCATATGCAATTTTAACTGGTTCAGTTGTTATTGGCTTACCTGCCTGGTGACCCCCCTCTCGCTCCTTTCACCTCATTTCCTTCTGTCCATCCTACCTCCTCCCCCTTCTTTCTCCACCATCACAGCTTCTCTTCCTTCCACTTCACCATTCCACAGACGCACGCAGAGGTGACACGCTGGATTTCAAATATCACTCCAGCAAAAACATAATGAGTACGAAATTAATATATTATTATGGAAGATTTTCAACTCGGAAGATAATCCTTTACACCTAAGAAAATGTGATTCCTTTTTGCACAATGTATGACCCATGAATTTATAAACTGACAGGTGCAATACGGCCTTCACACAGCTGACAATACAACTGATAATTAAAGTCACACCACCTATTGCTTTATTTCCCTAAAACTGCCACTACTTACAATGTGATGAATGTACAATATTTAAAAGGTGATTAATTCATCTACAAAAATATCACTACAAGAAACTTCACTTCACGGTCAAAAGTAATGCATGAAACAAAGGAAAATTGTATGCGAGGCATTTTCCACAGTATCACACGTGGCCATCACTTAACACAGTGTTGTGTATAATCAAACCTGAATGTAATGGCTGTAATCCAAGTTGAGGAAATGAAGTTCACTCGTTCAGGCGTCAAATTTAATTTATGGTGACCAGCTTACGCTGCCCTTGATCAAAGGTAGCTGTGCGTGTGTGGGACGGTTGGGGGGCGAGGGGGGTGGGAATTTCCTTCATCAAATTCTGTTAACATGAAGCGGGTGGCCAGGGATCATATAATAACTGAGGTTGGTTTGATGGTGGGATGATGCTGGTTAAATCTTGTTATTTTTTTTTTTCTACGATAGTACTGGATGAAGAACTGCAGGTCTGAAATATTCTGCGTGGAAATACCCATTATGCAGGCACTGCTGGACATTGTGTGATAAATCTGCACAGATGATGGTGTGAATGAGTGGTGTAAGAATGCATGTAGATAATACGAATTGTGTTTGTAAATGTGAGGGAAAAATTTAGTTTGACAAAATTTTTTGCAAGTTAGAGTTTTATGTAAACAATATATTATGGTCTGTCCTACACGGTGATTTTTCCTCTTATTCTTGTTTCCTCCATTTGAAGTAATTACGATGTGTCACAACTACACTGAAACAATCTGGAAAATTCAGTAAACCTAGGGTCGCTGGATAGTCGCGCACTCCGTTGGCCGACAGAAAAAAACGTGCCTCGCGCAACAAGTGTTTTCACCTTTGTACATTTGGAGCACAGTTAATTATTCTCCACGACGCGGGTGGGTTGTGCACCTCTAAACGTTTTCCTTCAACATTCTTATCCCAATATAAGTGAATACATTAACTCTTAATGGCAATCGCTGTAGGATGTTAAGATTCGTTCATAATGCATGTTAGCTGCGACTGGATTATCATGTAAAGTCTGAAATTCTTTAATGCACTCGTATACGTATGAAGTGTAAAATGCCAATTATTCAAATCAGTGTGTTTATTCATGAGACAACGTTCACAAGCAAATTCAGTTGTACTTTGTTTCCGAACTAAACTTAATTACAGCTGTTTAAAACTTGCTTCTCGTGCCCTTCTCGTCAGGAGCTGAGCAAGTTATTCTGCTGGGGTAACATTGTCTTAACATTTCTCTCGAGGCTTTCATCTCATGGTAATAAAGTTTTAAGATGAATATTAAAATTCTGTGTATGTTGAAAAGATTAGATTGCTGGCACTACTTTATGAATATTTTTCCCCATGGTAGAAAATATTTACAAACTTGTGTAAACCCAAGGAAGTGGTGTCTCTTGAGAGTATGGCTGTTACACTGGCTAAATGTATGAGCTCCCCGCCAAGGTATGCGATATTAAACTGCCACAGTACGCACTCGGCTGTAAACACGCCTTTGCCTGGATAAAACCTTAGCTCGCCCTGAATTGCCTCTCTCCTTGTGCCACAGCCTTGGAGTTTTAATCTCTCATCCTGAACGATTCCCGCCCCGCAGCAGGGACTGGCACAAAGGGTTAACGAGGCCTTGTGCGGCGTCAAAATTAAAGTGATTCGCACCGGCTCCTCAAAATAGTTCAGTTATGCTGTGAATAGATGACGAAAATTGGTTGATTGAGGGAGGAAGCTCTCGGCCGGGACAAGTCTGCGCTGATTGAATAATTGTGAACTATTATTTAATTTGTAAAATCACCAAGAAAACTTTTTGCAGTCAGAGTACGTGTTGTTTTACACTGTGTACACTGCGAACTGCTTCGTTTGAGGGCAAATTCCTTGAAGCTTTTCATTTTTTATTCCCGATTTCATTTCAAATTCCCGATTTCATTTCAAGAAACATTTATTTTTCCTCTAATTTTGGTCGCACTTGATATAAGTCTCTTCTCTTGTGTATTTGACCATTTATATTTACCTTAACTAAAAAAAAGTATAAATGAAGTACTGTAATGGCAAAAAAAAAAAAAATAAATAAAATAAGTAAATAAATAAATAGATAAATAAATAAATAAATGAAAATCCCGAATATCCTTCCTGACTGCCCAAACATGAATCCTCACTCATCCGAAATTTAAGGTGTACTGTAGATGAACAAAAAAAAAAAAAAGCATGACAATTTTTAAGAAGTGATTGACAGAACTGCCCCGATATTTGCAAGTTAATATAAGAAATGCGGTGGTGCCCGATGTCTGTCCAGTATTTCTACTCGTTGAATGGTGAGGGAAAATGAATGATATGAATGATGTGTAGTACACGAAAGACAGCTGCGGTCTTTGATGTGCTTTGAAGACTTATTTATAGACCTTAACATCTCAGATCAAGGTGCTCTTATTTCCTCGGGTGGTTTATTGAGCGAGCGAGCGAGTGAGAGAGAGAGAGAGAGAGAGAGAGAGAGAGAGAGAGAGAGAGAGAGAGAGAGAGAGAGAGAGAGAGAGAGAGAGAGAGAGAGAGAGAGAGAGAGAGAGAGAGAGATACTCAGTCATACGGAGTTTTACTCGTTTCATATTCTATTCCAGCACGGGCCAAGAAGTGGCACTAAAAAATCATGGAAAAGAGGAAAATCTTGTTCCTTTTAGCACATTAGAAGCAACCGCAGCCACTGACTCCTGATGTGATGGAAGAGAGAGAGCGAGAGAGAGAGAGAGAGAGAGAGAGAGAGAGAGAGAGAGAGAGAGAGAGAGAGAGAGAGAGAGAGAGAGAGAGACTATACTCCATCTGTGGGTGTAAGGTCTTGCAGTAAGTATATAATATTAGCTAGGAAATTGTTCTTTTGCCTTGAGGGGACTTAGTAGATAGAAACAAATCTGCGGAAGTATCACTACTATTGTCATGCACGCTCCAACAACAGGTGGCCGATTCCATGCAGCCAGTAGTGTCTCAGAGCACGCAAGAGAGAACCAGAGTGAGTTTTAGATGCAATTTTTGATCAGTCTACTGAAAAACAGGCAGTTAGTGCAATTGTCAGTTGCTTGAGGAGTTTATTAAAAATTAAGACCATTTTAACATTTCAAATTCGTATAGCTGAATATTACTGAATACTATACATCGAGAAGACTCCCAACTTTATTGCTTGCCTTTTTGCGCTCAAATTTGTGGCAAAATCAGTACAAAATTGATTGTCGAAGAAAATCCTCCGGTATGTAAATGAATAAAGTGGGATATATTGTCAGTAAATAAATAAAAGTAGCCGGCCTCACCTGTCCATCATAATATGGAGGGTGGAGGTGCACTGGTACGATGATTTAATGTGTATAATGATTTAAAAAAATGCTTTAGCTAAAGGCTGCCATTTTTTGTGACATACAAACATGCAAAAACATTTGCAGGTTTTTACCTTATGGCAACGAGCCTGAAAATTAAATCATAGCTTGTCAGTATACATCTATCATTTTCCCCTTGTGGAAAATAATGTTATGTATGGGCTGGAAATAAGATACGATATGAATATTAAGAGCTGTCAGGTAATTAATTGCGTACAAAGCCCGTCAACGACAGAGTACTGAATCTTGTACTACTGAAGCCCAGCCTGCAAGGATGAGAACTCTTGCTTGAAGGTTTGTGAAGGCAAATAAAAGTTAATTAGAAATAAATGTTATTGTAATTTATATCAGTTTTCATTTGGGCATACTAAAGATTTTGTCATTTTATGGACTACTGTGTCAATTTAGTTTTAACTGTCACACATTTTTCACCAGACCGGATGATTAACTTGTATGCCGCGGTGCCAGAACCTGTTTTCTTTTTTTTTTTTTTTACCTTTATGGAATTTGCAGACAGGTCTCAGAGGGACAAAAGTTCATTACTCCCATTTGAGCTGAATCTTTTGAAAGTTACATTCTATAGAATTAGGACATGAAAATTATTCTTTTCTTTTTTTTTTCTTATCATAAGCTGGATATTTCAGCTTCCGTGACTGGCATTCCCTAACCTGTAATTTCACGTGATTTAAAAGGTCGTTGACACGATACACTACATCACCTTGACATCCCCTCTTACTCTAGTACTTCCATAGTCTTAATCCGTTTGCCTCTCTACCTGAACACATCCTGTACTCCATACCTGCATTCTTTACACCATAGGCTGAGCAGGATCTAAGGCTCCGTCACACCTTTCAGACACCTGATGTCCACCTCTTTCAAGAACATTTAACGTCACAGACCACTCACTGCCCTTGACATCACAGCTTTAAAACACCTCACGAGCGCCTGCCGACTCCTCACACTCCTCACCGACTTCCTGTCTCTCCTTGACTGTGGGTTTCCTCCCTCACCCTTCACCCTTTCACTTAGCAAGCCCCCTCACCCTTCACAGCCCCTCCTACCAATCTCTTCTTGCACGCCTCACTGTCATGTCCTTCACCTTCACCCGCAGGTCCTCGCCTTGCCCCCACAGCCTTGCACTTGGGAGTTTTGACTCTGCATTTGACATGTCTTTTATTTCTTCCATAGTGCGGGTGTGCAAGGATGTTTTTTTTTTTAGAAACGTTTATTGTGAAAAGTAATCATCATTGTGTGTGTGTGTGTGTGTGTGTGTGTGTAAGTGAGCGTGTCTGCGTGTGTGCGCGCGTGTGTACGCTAATGTGTGTAGATAGATCGGGGGGAAAAAAAATGACGTAAGAAAAGTGGTGGTCTTGTATTAAGGGCCTAATATTCAGCTTGTCTCGCGCCGCTGGTGCTGGCTAATTGTAATTATAAGAGGCCATTTATCATGTCTGCTTGAGGAGCTGGGTTTTCATAATGTGGCATTATCAGTGGGGCTCTACGGGTTGCGCCGGGCGAGGCCAGTCATTAGTCACGCACGGTGAAAGGGAGACGCGCGCCGCTCCCACTCCCCGCCCGCCTAAGACGACCCCACAAACTTCCCGTGATAAGTCCTTTGGCAGCTAAACGGCCGCATAACGTCATCTGGGGATTTAATTAAACTTGCTTTATCTCGGGGATGTGGAATTACTGTCTCGAGGGAAACTTCGCCCTGTATGTGTCCAGGGTCCCGAACACTTCCCGCCTTCCGACACCCCCTTCCCGTCCCTTCCCATCCCTTCTTCTCCCACCCGCCCCGCCCCGCCCGACCAGAAACTCATGATTGTTTCGGTTGACTACGTAGACCCGGTAGAACTCTTCCTCTTCCTCCTCCTTCCCTTCGTCTTCCTTCCCCTCCCCCTTCCTCATCCTTCCCCTCCACCTTCTCCTCCTCCCTCCCCCTCTCCTTGTCCGTTCTTCTCATACTGTCCCTCCGTCTCCTTTCTTCTTTCTCATCCTCTTCTTTCCCTTTCTCTTCTTCCCCCTCTTCTGTTCCCCTCTACCTTTTTCTTCCCTTCCATCCTTTCTCCTACCCTTTTCCACTCTTTTCCCTCCTCCCTCCCATCTCCTTCCTCCCTTCCTCTCTTCCCCCTCCCCTGTTCTCTCCTTCCTCCTTATCTTCATAATTCAGATCTTCGTAATCATATTCATACCTAGTAACATTGGATTTACTTACTCTACAATGCTATTTTTTACGTACATATTTGTTTATTTGGTTGTTCTTAACCTTATTTTTTGTTTTCGTCTTCTGCAACTTTTTCCTCTTCTTTTCCTTATACTGTTATTTTTTCTTTATCTTTTTTTCCTCCTTCTCCTCATTCTCCTTCTTCCATCTTAAGACGTCAGCAGCCATGCCTCGTCACTCCTCTTCTCATTGTCTGTTGGAGCAACTGAGCCGCGAACATTTTTCCTCCAGTCACTCTCACCAGAGCGTTCAATTATTTTTGTCCAGCTCCTCCTCTTGCCTTTTTGCCCTCCATGTTTTTACAAGTGGAGGAGGCTGGCCAAGGGCTACAAAAACCCAAACAAAAAGCTCACTAATTGCCGCTCCCGAAAGAGTGCACTAGGAAAACGTTCCAGTCGAGTTGGCCGATTTAGTTCCGATAGTGACTTTATTTTCCTCCAGTGAAGTAATCCAAGTTTAAAGGAGGATGGGAAGAAACAGTATTAGGTATCAGACGAGGTAGGAAACAGTTTCATTATGAAGTGGCAGTGGTAAATCAGTGTATGCTGTCGGGCCTTGTTATGGATGTATGTGGGCAGCTGAGCTATGCCTAAGCTCATGCAGTGCAGTATGGTGGTCCACGAGATTATCCCTTTCCACCAGGGGCCGACGAAGCCAAGAGTGTGAATGGTGTATGCATGACTGCGTGGTAGTTTATCTGGGCCATCTCTTGTGGGACTGCCGGCCTGGTATATAGATGGGTAGGTATCAGGCACACACATGCACACACACACACACACACACACACACACACACACACACACACACACACACACACACACACACACACACACACACACACACACACACACACACACACACACACACACACACACACACACACACACACACACACACAAAACATAAACACACACGGTCTTGTTTAATTCCACCTAGAGTACCACTTTAGCCCACACATTTTCCCTGTTTTGCTGGGTGATATATTAATTCTAGGAAAAAAGGGATTTAGGATGTAATAATGGCGCATAAATCACTCCGGAGCTGCCCGGGAGGTGGTCGGCGTCGGGGGAAATAAAGCTTCCAGAAAAAAAGGGGGACAGAAAGCAGTTTTTAGGGGAAAGATACAAGTGATGAAAGTGTTAATGGAAAGTGTTGATGACGTGTAGGTCTTTCATCACGTGACATTACTGCAGGTCCCCGGTGAGTCTCTTGCGTGTGGCTGGTAGGGGAGATTGCCAACATAATTCGAGCATTTTTCCCAAAAATTCTGACATTTATGCGCAATCGCTACACAACAAATATTGAGGAAGTATAGATATGTTCTGTTATACATTACTGAGTGCGGAACATTACTCATGACTGAGAAGAATATATTTCATTGAAGAAAACCGTTCATGGCAATACATTTTAAGCAAGTGATAAAGAGATGTATTTTCCATAAAATTCTGTCGACTTTCCATAAATCATGAAAATTCATAAGGGCGAGTAAATTGTTTCATGTTGTACATATATTGAGTGTTTGCTAAAAGCAGCACGACGAATTGATAAATGAATAAAGAAAATCTAATAACATCGATACACAAAATCCCTCTGACCGACGGATGAATTTTTCAGACGGCCGTGCCTGAGGCTTATATTCAGACGACGATGAAGAATTGTTCAGCGTCGCTCCAGGTATTAAAAGCTTGCCACCGGGTCCCTCTGGTGGACGCTTCTTTCCTAATATATTGTCGGCGCTGCGAGCTTTTGTTTCGCGGGAAGAAAGGCTTCGTTTGCTTGAGAATACGATGAGCAACATTTTATTTTATAGTTCCAAGTTCTGTGCAGTGAGCGTGGGATTTTGATGCAGGTCTAGCATTTAACAATTTTCCGATTTCACGTCGTGAATTAGAGGAAATTAGATGATGCACATCATCACGTGAGTGGGAGGAACGTCTGTGTTCTGTGCTCCAGTGCAGCATTGCTCCCTCGTCCACTCATCCCCCCCGCATCTCCACCACCACTACAGCTACCACCACCGCAAGCACCACCACCACTACTACCAAAATCACCTCCACTATCATACTGGAGACGTTATTTCCACCACCTCCACTACTACCACCTATCATACTGGAGACGTTATCACCATGACCACCACCACCACCACCACCACAACTACCACCACAACCACTATCATACTGGAGAGAAAATTTTCACCACCACCACCACCACATCATCATCTCGCCTACCCTCATCTGCCAAAGTTTACATGACTTCTCTCCAAGCCACAGTCTCATCTCCGCCCCCGTGCCCCAACCCGAGGCCCCACTTCCCTCTCCGGTAACAGTCCTCATCTTCAATGGTAATTGGGTCCTGTGATCTTCCCTCGTTCCCTGAGAATCTCGCCAACGACTCGATGCCCATGTTGTTAGGGGCGGGGCGATCTTCTCGTCAGACGTTGGTTTGGGCGCGCACAGGCATCAGACTTGACTGGCATTCAAGATGGTGAGGCAGTGTATGGCAGACTCATGCGTAAATGCAAGAAACTGAACTCCAATTAATATGGTTGAAACGAGAACTGCTTAAGAACATGCTTTCCAGGTTAATTTACTTTTCACGAATTATGATATTTGGAGGGATTTTAAGCAACACATATTTCCCACATAAGGACTCACTTATCGAAAGACTTGTTTGCGAGTCTGAAAATTATAAGACGTTACACATATACAGATGTGCGCTCACATTTTGTAGCGTCCCATGGAAGCTGTGAATTTTATTCGGTATTTACTTTTGAAAGGTTTACAGTCAGCCTCTCTCTCTGAGTTGCCTTTTTTTTTTTTTTTTTTTCGTCCGTGTATCTGCCTCTTTGCGTGTTTCATCGAATCCATTTGTCCCTCATCCCTTCAATTCTCTCTCTCTCTCTCTCTCTCTCTCTCTCTCTCTCTCTCTCTCTCTCTCTCTCTCTCTCTCTCTCTCTCTCTCTCTCTCTCTCTCTCTCTCTCTCTCTCTCTCTCTCTCTCTCTCTCGTGCACAAGATACAAAGCAATTTTAATTGTCTATAATGACAGATAATCCATAAGTATCGTTGGGTTGTTTGCGCAAAAGACCGTGGTCACAGTTACACCATGTTTGAAAGTTATACGATGCTTGGTGGACAAAAAAGTTAACGTGATGACTCAAGGGTGTGCTGCCGTAGAATGTGTATAGCCACATGCTGTGGAGAAAGGAATGCTTCATCGTTGTCGATCATTGCCCACATGCTACAATGTCCGCGTGGGTGCAAGGTAGTAATTGCGTTGCTAGAGGGTAGGAGGAAGACAAGGAGGGAGGGAGGGAGAGGTGGTTGAGTGATGCACATCATAACTACGTCACGCAAAACCTTCCGTGTCCGAATGTAGTAGTAGTAGTAGTAATAGTAATAATATACTCAGCTAGCTACTAATAATATACTCAACAATATCTCAGCTAGCATTTCACACAAAGTATTCATAAATATTCCACCAGTGTGTGCTGCATCTATTAAGCAGATCTTTTGTTGCTAATGATCCACGTTTCATTTACATACATTAATGGAGCTGCACTATACTTCCTGGCCCCATCCCGCTCCTTCCAGGCACACATTTCATCCCATTAAATGACGCACAATTTTTTCTTCGCATTAGTCTTCTTTAAGAGGCAGTAGGAGTTGGCTGCATTTTCCTTCTATGCCGTTTCGGTTTTCATGCTCGGAATTCTCACTTGAAGTTGATGCTTAAATAAAAAAAATAAATAAATAAAATAGAAAAATAGTGGCGTTGCCGTTTCGTCAAAAATTTTCACAACATTATCGTATTAAAAGGAATAAGAAAGAAAAATGCTATGTGCTGTATGGTGTGGCATAGATCTGTATAGCAGCATCAAAATGGTTATTCCTCATTTTGAAGGCCTTCATTATTTTGTCCTCTAAGGCTTTCTCAGAAAAAAAAAAAATCTTTCATTAAGTCAAGCTGAACAGGGCAATATCACAGGCAGTATCAGGTAGAAACTCGATCAGTGTGCTCCTCTAACAAGGGAACGACTCCTCAAATAGAAATGGCTCAGGTATAAAAGACTCTGCTTTTCACCTCCTTTCCAAAATTTGTGAACGATATACTCAGTGACTCCGGGATTTATGGAATGTTCCTCTTAATGAGTGTTCTAGGCCACACACGACAGGTGAGCCGTCACGTAGGGCGATGCTCAATTCATTTTTTTCTTTTCTGTTCATGTCAATGCGTTGAGTCATCATCAGGAAACTGCATATAGAATGAAAATGACGAGCCGTTCTGAGCCTTCTGGAAAGCGTCAGATACTAATTTTCGTAAGTTATTGAATATAATTAATGTTTGACGTCTACATAAAATATAAACTTATTACGCACACACCACACCACACCACATCACACCTCAACCCCACCACACACACACCACACTACACCACATCACACCTCAACCCCACTACACACACACCACACTATACCACACCACACCTCAACATCAACCTCACCACACACTCTCTCTCTCTCTCTCTCTCTCTCTCTCTCTCTCTCTCTCTCTCTCTCTCTCTCTCTCTCTCTCTCTCTGGACGCGGCAACTTCCAAGAGGAAGGTGTATTACCACACTTTTTTTCTTTGTTGTCTTTTATCAGTATGTCAAAGTTTTAAATATTTTATAAACGTTCGGCGGCTCTGACGTCGTAGTCTGGGAGTTATTGATTTTTGCCACATTCCTCAGGTAGACTCCCCTTCCTGGACAGTGCCATACAGCGTCGCTCCATCTCAGTATTGAAAAGAGAAGTAAAGGTTAATTACTAAAAGTGTTCCTCCTCAATCAGATAGAATACTAAGGTTTCATAGTCAAAGTGATTTGACAGTGATGTCTAATAGGCCAAGTGATATTTGAGTTATTTCACTGATTAAAGTATTTTAACTAATCCGATTATCATTTTTTCTTTCATGAGTTTTTGCTCTTGCTCCATCTCAGCTGGTATAGCACTGGGCTCCCTTCTCATCAGGGTGTCAATTAAGATTTGATATTTTTTGGCCAACTTATTAACGAAGACTTGAAAACCTTCAGTCACCAGCACCCTCTAACCTGCGCGACACATTTTTATTAAACTTTTCCCATCGTCTTACTGTTGTGCAGTATTAGGCAAAGGTCCCTTTTTCTTCATAGAGAAATTTTGTAATGTGTTTTAGTGTACGAGACATAAGCATCACCCGCTTTCTGCTTGATGAAAGTTAAATTTTATAGAGCGTAAATAGTCTACAAAGATGTGAACATTAAAAACATGGTGTGTCCGCATCGAGACGGAAAAAGAACTGAGAATAAACAAGAGAGCGAGAAAGAGGAAATTGAGAAAGAGGAGGATCAGGACCGCGCCTCCAGAACTCCTGAAAGCGGAGACGAGATTGCCTTCAAACTTCCCTTGGCACCTCAACAGACGTTCTTTCTCGATTTTGCCAGATCCGTCAAGAAGTTGGGCCCCGCCTAAATGCAGGTTGACCCCATTCATGGAAACTTGGCCGAGACTTGGACGAGGCGGTGAAACTGGATTCTTTTTTACCTTTATTTGAGTGGTTTTCCTTGTCTGGCCTTGAAAAAAAAAAAAAATCTGGTGTGGTACATGGAGAATTTCATGGGTGACCGAGAGAGTAATTCACTTGCATAGTGTCTACTCGATGAATCCTGAACTATCATTGTGTCGTGTTTCCCATATGAATGTAGTCTGTATCTTGTTCGTTTCAATTAACAATATTTGGCCTAATATATTCGAACTTAAGGAGGCTCACACTTCCTCCATTGATCTGTAACCTGTGAATGCCATTATGCCCGGCTCGAGTTCTGAGGATCACTGAAGTTGTTCACAGTTGTGTCAAATGGAAACGAATATCTCGAGAAGTTATAATGAATTCGCGGTCGGAGAAACCTAACAACAAGGGGGATCCAACTTAACTCAGACCAAATGCGGTGACTATGAATATGGTCGCGCTTAATTTCAGGACGTCACCGCCTTGTGTGGGGAAGGGAGCGTTTGCCTGAGAAATGGAGGAAACGAACATTGGTGAAGGGGCGAGGGAGACGAAACGGCTTAGTTCTAGATGTTTGAGAGTATGCACACTTAAAAAAAAACAAGGATACGACCTCGGTGGAAAAAGTGGAGGGTTGGAATGGCGCTGCTCGATGTTGTCAGTACGTGAAACTTAGATCGGGTTAATTAAAAGTGCCAGATAGAGGGAAGTTGTAGATAGTGCCAGATAGAGGGAAGGCGGTGCTCAGTAGAGGTGCGGCTGTGGGAGACTGTCAAAGGGAACCGCTAGAGGCTTGCCCGGAAAAGACAAGGGCAGGTATGCTTTAATATGCCTTCTATTATCCTGTTATTCTCACCAAGAGGAAGACAAATGGCGCAATGTATCCATCAGATTAGTAAGATTGAAAGGACGGATAGCACTGAACGGGCAAACACATACACACACACACACACACACACACACACACACACACACACAGACACACAGACACACGAACACACACACACACACACACACACACACACACACACACACACACACACACATCTTTGTCGTTCATCATCAAAGCGGTTGTCTTTTATATTAGAAATCTTGCGTTTTTTTCTACAAAGGAGACATACAAGCCGGTACTAATAAGCACTTGAAATACAAAAACACACCAAACCCTCGATGTTCGAAGCAGTTCGGGAGAGAGTTTGAGGATCTGAGGGTTACGTTTCTTGGCGACTCGGATATTTACTGTTGAGGAGGTGGAGATCAAAGACAGTGAGTAGCATGTACGTGGCCTGAAGAGGGACGTTTGGGATAAGTTTAATGAGCTACATGAGGAAACTGAAAGAGGCGGCGCCCAGACTGGCAAATTACACGGCAAGTGAAAAGTGCAAACAAGCTGAAGCAAGTGAAAAGCAAACAGCGTGTGTTAACTTAGGTAGAGAGATCCAGATTTACGTAAACAAGCATCACGTAAGCATGCACACAACCTAGCGAGTATTTAGAGAACATATGAATAATAATTATCTCCCATATCATGTTGTTATCGCACTCAAGTCATGTAATGTTATGATGAAATGTGTTTAAATCCTTCTCAACTTGTTTAAAAGCAATTCAACTATTCCTGGTATACGGGACGCTAAACGATATATTTCCAGATACAAATGATAAGCAAGATTAGTTCAGCAAGTATGATAAATTGTAAGGAAATGGGGAGCAGGTACGCACACTGGTAACTATTGAAAAAAGATGCAGGCAAGAATGATAGAAACTCGTCACGCATAGTTGGGGGTGTACACATGGTCAGCAATCTATTATGGTATCGAGGTTTGGGTAAGGGATAACCAATTACACTTGACACGTGATGATTTGGAATTACTGGCGGGAGGGAAGGGGAGGCCGAAGTGTAGCATGTTGGGAAAAAAAAAGTAATATTCGTCATAATTATTTCCAGGTGCGTATATTGAAAGCGAGACCATGTGGACAAAACTGACACGCCTCGTTGTCTGTTTTAATTGAGAGGTAGATGACTTGAATGGAATGTTATGAAGTAATAAAACTGAACCTTCGTGACTTCTTGAGCCTCCGTGAGTGTCATAAGAGGGCGATGAAATGACGACGCTGCAATTGGAAGGAATGAGGACGGCCGGTACTGAAGTGAAAACAAAGGATTAGATTTTAATGAAATATGCAAAGTGATAATGAAGAAATTTCAGAGGAAGGAAACGTGAAGGAAAAGCCTGAGAGAGGTAACGGAAAAAACAATGATTGAAGGTAGAGAGTCCACAGTATGCGTATGGAAGCGCATGAGATGGATGAGTTTAGGAAAAAGTTCACTCTTGCCCTACTGGCCAAGACTAAATCTTCGGGACCCTGCAGCCAGGTATGAGATGTTATTGTTTACCTGCTTGTGTTGTGTATGTATTTATCACCTTTTTACTCTCTTATCAACCATTCATCCACGCCTCATCAGTCTGGGCATTCAATCCTGTCATCTTGATCTGGATATCTTTCCTAGTACTGATTTTTGTCAGTTACTTCACGTGTGTCAGCATCATTCACTTGCCTGAATTGCCTTGCCGTTTAAGTTAAAGCTAACATTTGGTTTATGCGGCCACAGGGATCGTTAGTGGTCGTGTGTGCGGAAGCTCCCGCCGAAACATAACACATTTCACGCCCCTACTGATGTATTTACAACTAGT